>NC_042957.1:1371865-1404365 GCF_901001165.1 Salmo trutta | reverse complement strand
ACAGGTAACAGGACATGTTAATTAGCCACAGACAGGTAACAGGACATGTTAATTAGCCACAGACAGGTAACAGGACATGTTAATTAGCCACAGACAGGTAACAGGACATGTTAATTAGCCACAGACAGGTAACAGGACATGTTAATTAGCCACAGACAGGTAACAGGACATGTTAATTAGCTACAGACAGACAGACAGGTAACAGGACATGTTAATTAGCCACAGACAGACAGACAGACAGACAGACAGACAGACAGACAGGTAACAGGACATGTTAATTAGCCAGACAGACAGGTAACAGGACATGTTAATTAGCCACAGACAGACAGACAGGTAACAGGACATGTTAATTAGCCACAGACAGACAGACAGACAGACAGACAGACAGACAGGTAACAGGACATGTTAATTAGCCACAGACAGGTAACAGGACGTGTTAATTAGCCACAGACAGACAGACAGGTAACAGGACATGTTAATTAGCTACAGACAGACAGACAGGTAACAGGACATGTTAATTAGCCACAGACAGACAGACAGACAGACAGACAGACAGACAGACAGACAGACAGACAGACGTGCGAGCACACACCCCCATTCACCTAATTTGGGTGTGAGGGACTTCAGAGTCCTGCTCCTCAGACCCTCCACATAGAACTCTACAGGAGCATACCCTGTCTGAGGAGAGAGAGAGAAGACACTAGTTACAACTCTACAGGAGCATACCCTGTCTGAGGAGAGAGAGAGAAGACACTAGTTACAACTCTACAGGAGCATACCCTGTCTGAGGAGAGAGAGAGAAGACACTAGTTACAACTCTATAGGAGCATACCCTGTCTGAGGAGAGAGAGAGAAGACACTAGTTACAACTCTATAGGAGCATACCCTGTCTGAGGAGAGAGAGAGAAGACACTAGTTACAACTCTACAGGAGCATACCCTGTCTGAGGAGAGAGAAGACACTAGTTACAACTCTATAGGAGCATACCCTGTCTGAGGAGAGAGAGAGAAGACACTAGTTACAACTCTATAGGAGCATACCCTGTCTGAGGAGAGAGAGAGAAGACACTAGTTACAACTCTACAGGAGCATACCCTGTCTGAGGAGAGAGAGAGAAGACACTAGTTACAACTCTATAGGAGCATACCCTGTCTGAGGAGAGAGAGAGAAGACACTAGTTACAACTCTACAGGAGCATACCCTGTCTGAGGAGAGAGAGAGAGAAGACACTAGTTACAACTCTACAGGAGCATACCCTGTCTGAGGAGAGAGAGAGAGAAGACACTAGTTACAACTCTATAGGAGCATACCCTGTCTGAGGAGAGAGAGAGAAGACACTAGTTACAACTCTATAGGAGCATACCCTGTCTGAGGAGAGAGAGAAGACACTAGTTACAACTCTATAGGAGCATACCCTGTCTGAGGAGAGAGAGAAGACACTAGTTACAACTCTACAGAAGCATACCCTGTCTGAGGAGAGAGAGAGAAGACACTAGTTACAACTCTATAGGAGCATACCCTGTCTGAGGAGAGAGAAGACACTAGTTGCAACTCTACAGGAGCATACCCTGTCTGAGGAGAGAGAAGACACTAGTTACAACTCTACAGGAGCATACCCTGTCTGAGGAGAGAGAGAGAAGACACTAGTTACAACTCTATAGGAGCATACCCTGTCTGAGAGAGAGAGAAGACACTAGTTACAACTCTATAGGAGCATACCCTGTCTGAGAGAGAGAGAAGACACTAGTTACAACTCTATAGGAGCATACCCTGTCTGAGGAGAGAGAGAGAGAGAAGACACTAGTTACAACTCTATAGGAGCATACCCTGTCTGAGGAGAGAGAGAGAGAAGACACTAGTTACAACTCTACAGGAGCATACCCTGTCTGAGGAGAGAGAGAGAAGACACTAGTTACAACTCTATAGGAGCATACCCTGTCTGAGAGAGAGAGAAGACACTAGTTACAACTCTATAGGAGCATACCCTGTCTGAGGAGAGAGAGAGAAGACACTAGTTACAACTCTACAGGAGCATACCCTGTCTGAGGAGAGAGAAGACACTAGTTACAACTCTATAGGAGCATACCCTGTCTGAGGAGAGAGAGAGAAGACACTAGTTACAACTCTATAGGAGCATACCCTGTCTGAGGAGAGAGAGAGAAGACACTAGTTACAACTCTACAGGAGCATACCCTGTCTGAGGAGAGAGAGAGAAGACACTAGTTACAACTCTATAGGAGCATACCCTGTCTGAGGAGAGAGAGAGAAGACACTAGTTACAACTCTACAGGAGCATACCCTGTCTGAGGAGAGAGAGAGAGAAGACACTAGTTACAACTCTACAGGAGCATACCCTGTCTGAGGAGAGAGAGAGAGAAGACACTAGTTACAACTCTATAGGAGCATACCCTGTCTGAGGAGAGAGAGAGAAGACACTAGTTACAACTCTATAGGAGCATACCCTGTCTGAGGAGAGAGAGAGAAGACACTAGTTACAACTCTATAGGAGCATACCCTGTCTGAGGAGAGAGAGAGAAGACACTAGTTACAACTCTATAGGAGCATACCCTGTCTGAGGAGAGAGAGAAGACACTAGTTACAACTCTATAGGAGCATACCCTGTCTGAGGAGAGAGAGAAGACACTAGTTACAACTCTACAGAAGCATACCCTGTCTGAGGAGAGAGAGAGAAGACACTAGTTACAACTCTATAGGAGCATACCCTGTCTGAGGAGAGAGAAGACACTAGTTGCAACTCTACAGGAGCATACCCTGTCTGAGGAGAGAGAAGACACTAGTTACAACTCTACAGGAGCATACCCTGTCTGAGGAGAGAGAGAGAAGACACTAGTTACAACTCTATAGGAGCATACCCTGTCTGAGAGAGAGAGAAGACACTAGTTACAACTCTATAGGAGCATACCCTGTCTGAGAGAGAGAGAAGACACTAGTTACAACTCTATAGGAGCATACCCTGTCTGAGGAGAGAGAGAGAGAGAAGACACTAGTTACAACTCTATAGGAGCATACCCTGTCTGAGGAGAGAGAGAGAGAAGACACTAGTTACAACTCTACAGGAGCATACCCTGTCTGAGGAGAGAGAGAGAAGACACTAGTTACAACTCTATAGGAGCATACCCTGTCTGAGAGAGAGAGAAGACACTAGTTACAACTCTATAGGAGCATACCCTGTCTGAGGAGAGAGAGAGAGAGAGAAGACACTAGTTACAACTCTATAGGAGCATACCCTGTCTGAGGAGAGAGAGAGAGAGAAGACACTAGTTACAACTCTATAGGAGCATACCCTGTCTGAGGAGAGAGAGAGAGAGAAGACACTAGTTACAACTCTATAGGAGCATACCCTGTCTGAGGAGAGAGAGAGAAGACACTAGTTACAACTCTATAGGAGCATACCCTGTCTGAGAAGAGAGAGAGAAGACACTAGTTACAACTCTATAGGAGCATACCCTGTCTGAGAGAGAGAGAAGACACTAGTTACAACTCTATAGGAGCATACCCTGTCTGAGGAGAGAGAGAGAAGACACTAGTTACAACTCTATAGGAGCATACCCTGTCTGAGGAGAGAGAGAGAGAGAAGACACTAGTTACAACTCTATAGGAGCATACCCTGTCTGAGGAGAGAGAGAGAGAGAAGACACTAGTTACAACTCTATAGGAGCATACCCTGTCTGAGGAGAGAGAAGACACTAGTTACAACTCTATAGGAGCATACCCTGTCTGAGGAGAGAGAGAGAAGACACTAGTTACAACTCTATAGGAGCATACCCTGTCTGAGGAGAGAGAGAGAAGACACTAGTTACAACTCTATAGGAGCATACCCTGTCTGAGGAGAGAGAAGACACTAGTTACACGGCCCAGATGGAACACTCTTCCCTTACAGGCACCCTATTCCCTATATAGTGGTACTACTATAGACCAGAGCCCTATTCCCTATATAGTGCACTACTATAGACCAGAGCCCTATTCCCTATATAGTGGTACTACTATAGACCAGAGCCCTATTCCCTATATAGTGCACTACTTTAGACCAGAGCCCTATGGAACCCTATTCCCTATATAGTGGTACTACTATAGACCAGAGCCCTTTTCCCTATATAGTGGTACTACTATAGACCAGAGCCCTATTCCCTATATAGTGCACTACAATAGACCAGAGCCCTATGGGTCTTGGTTAAAAGTAGTGAGTACACTGGGCTCAGGTCTAAAGTAGTGCACTATATAGGGAATAGGGTCCTATAGGGATCTGGTCTATAGTAGTGTACTATATAGGGAATAGGGTCCTATAGGGATCTGGTCTATAGTAGTGTACTATATAGGGAATAGGGCCCTGGTCTATAGTAGTGTACTATATAGGGAATAGGGTCCTATAGGGATCTGGTCTATAGTAGTGTACTATATAGGGAATAGGGTGCCATAGGGCTCTGGTCTAAAGTAGTGCACTATATAGGGAATAGGGTGCCATAGGGCTCTGGTCTATAGTAGTGTACTATATAGGGAATAGGGTTCCATAGGGCTCTGGTCTAAAGTAGTGCACTATATAGCTATTTGGGATACACCCTAACACATAATATATACACTGACTATACAAAACATTAAGGAGACCTGCTCTTTCCATGACAGACTGACCAGGTGAATCCAGGTGAAAGATTTGATCCCTCATTGATGTCACTTGTTAAATCCACTTCAATCGGTGTAGATGAAGGGGAGGAGACAGGTTGAAGAAGGATTTTTAAGCCTTGAGACAATTGAGACATGGATTGTGTATGTGTGTCATTCAGAGGGTGAATGGACAAGACAAAAAGATTAAAGTGTCTTTGAACGGGGTATGGTAGTAGGTGCCAGGCGCACCGGTTTGAGTGTCAAGAACTGCAACGCTGCTGGGTTTTTCACACTCAACAGTTTGCCTGTGTGTTTATCAAGAATGGTCCACCACCCAAAGAACATCCAGCCAACTGGACACAACAGTGGGGAAGCATTGGAGTCAACATGGGACCAGCATCCCTGTGGAACGCTTTGACACCTTGTAGAGTCCATGACCCTGATAGATTGAGGCTGTTCTGGTAGAGTCCATGACCCTGATAGATTGAGGCTGTTCTGGTAGAGTCCATGACCCTGATAGATGGAGGCTGTTCTGAGAGCTAAATGACTCAGTATTAGGGTGTACCTCATGTATGGTATAGTCAGTGTACATACAGTAGTGCAGTGTGTGGTAATAGAAATATTTATGTGGACACGTACCCTGACAATGGTTTTGACATACTCAGAAAGGACAGCCCAGTACAACTTGTCAGACCCGATCGCCCTCCTGATGAAGAACGCTCCAGAACGACGCAGGATCTCTCCCACCATCTTCATGTCCATCAGAGCTACAGAGAGGAAGACAGAGGGACAGAGGGACGGACGGACGGACGAGAAGACAGAAAGAAAAGAGAGATAAAGTTAGACATTTGTTATCTGAAGTGTGGCTTTTATTTTATTTTTAAAAAGGCGACCAAAACACCGAACAGGATAAATCACTAGATACTTGCGGATTCCAGCAGCTATAACAGGGATGGGCAGGTCATAGGTGAACAGGATGTAGGACAGAACCAGGAAGTCCACATAACTCCTGTGATTGGGCATCAGGATCACTGGAGACTCCTGAATGGCCTGTTGGAGCTGGGGGGGCGGGACAGAAACATCACTGTGAACCAATAAATATTGAAAACAACATATAATGGGTCTAAATTAGGCGGGTGAATGTTTAAATGACATAGAGATCGTTAACGTTTCAAATAAAAAATGTAATAATAATAATAATAATCACTACACTAAAATGTATTTTGTATATTTATTTACCTGAAAATCACAGAGCAGTTATCACAGAACTACTGCTAAATAAATACCTAAAACAATAAACGCTGCAACGGTAGGATGAGCAGATCTTTACAGTGATTTAATCACAGATCGTGTTCTGTTAACAGTTGGCAGAGTGAGACAGGAAACGGACAGCAGGGACCAGTCCTGTATGCCAATACTTTAACAAGTTAAATGACAAGGTGATGAAAACGCCAACTCTGCCAGGTGGGAATCGAGCTACAGTGGCAGTACAGGGGGAAAAACGTACAAAGCACGAGCTCTCAAACACCATTAAACGTGGCCTTAACAACAGATTGTTGGGCGTCTACGAACACGCTGTTATACATCACTGCAACGAGCCGTCACGATGATGAGAAGTGGGACATTAAGTACCTACCGACCACAGAGAACACGGGGGAGAGACAGAGAACACGGGGGGAGAGACCCACAACTGAGAACACGGGGGAGAGACAGAGAACACGGGGGAGAGACAGAACACGGGGGGAGAGACAGAGAACACGGAGGGGAGAGACAGAGAACACGGGGGGAGAGACAGAGAACACGGAGGGGAGAGACAGAGAACACGGAGGGGAGAGACAGAGAACACGGAGGGGAGAGACAGAGAACACGGGGGGAGAGACCCACAACTGAGAACACGGGGGGAGAGACCCACAACTGAGAACACGGGGGGGAGAGACAGAGAACACGGGGGGAGAGACCCACAACTGAGAACACGGGGGGGAGAGACAGAGAACACGGGGGAGAGACAGAGAACACGGGGGAGAGACAGAGAACACGGGGGGAGAGACAGAGAACACGGAGGGGGGAGACCCACAACTGAGAACACGGGGGGGAGAGACAGAGAACACGGGGGGAGAGACCCACAACTGAGAACACGGGGGGGAGAGACAGAGAACACGGGGGAGAGACAGAGAACACGGAGGGGAGAGACAGAGAACACGGAGGGGGGAGACCCGACAGAGAACACGGAGGGGGGAGACCCGACAGAGAACACGGAGGGGGGAGACCCGACAGAGAACACGGAGGGGGGAGACCCACAACTGAGAACACGGGGGGAGAGACAGAGAACACGGGGGGGAGAGACAGAGAACACGGGGGGGAGAGACAGAGAACACGGAGGGGGGAGACCCGACAGAGAACACGGAGGGGGGAGACCCGACAGAGAACACGGAGGGGGGAGACCCGACAGAGAACACGGAGGGGGGAGACCCGACAGAGAACACGGAGGGGGGAGACCCGACAGAGAACACGGAGGGGGGAGACCCGACAGAGAACACGGAGGGGGGAGACCCGACAGAGAACACGGAGGGGGGAGACAGAGAACACGGAGGGGGGAGACAGAGAACACAGAGGGAGGGACCGAGAACACAGAGGGAGAGACCCGACAGAGAACACGGGGGAGAGACCGAGAACACGGGGGAGAGACCGAGAACACGGGGGAGACCGAGAACACGGGGGAGACCGAGAACACGGGGGAGACCGAGAACACGGAGGAGAGACCGAGAACACGGGGGAGAGACCGAGAACACGGGGGAGAGACCGAGAACACGGGGGAGAGACCGAGAACACGGGGGAGAGACCGAGAACACGGGGGAGAGACCGAGAACACGGGGGAGAGACCGAGAACACGGGGGAGAGACCGAGAACACGGGGGAGAGACCGAGAACACGGGGGAGAGACCGAGAACACGGGGGAGAGACCAAGAACACGGGGGAGAGACCAAGAACACGGAGGAGACACACAACAGAGAACCTAAAATGACATTAATACCATTGTTGCTAAATGGGTGGCAGGGTTTACACTAGTTACCACAGCCACAAAGTCAAAATGGTCTTTATTGTAGAAATTCATGAAAACAAATATTTTATTATTGGTCATAATCTAAGGTTAGGGATCAGGTCGGCAGTGTGGTTAGGGATCAGGTCGGCAGCGTGGCTAAGGTTAGGGATCAGGTCGGCAGCGTGGTTAGGGATCAGGTCGGCAGCGTGGCTAAGGTTAGGGATCAGGTCGGCAGCGTGGTTAGGGATCAGGTCGGCAGCGTGGCTAAGGTTAGGGATCAGGTCGGCAGCGTGGCTAAGGTTAGGGATCAGGTCGGCAGCGTGGTTAAGGTTAGGGATCAGGTCGGCAGCGTGGTTAGGGATAGGTCGGCAGCGTGGTTAGGGATCAGGTCGGCAGCGTGGTTAAGGTCAGGGATCAGGTCGGCAGCGTGGTTAAGGTTAGGGATCAGGTCGGCAGCGTGGTTAGGGATCAGGTCGGCAGCGTGGTTAGGGATCAGGTCGGCAGCGTGGTTAGGGATCAGGTCGGCAGCGTGGTTAGGGATCAGGTCGGCAGCGTGGTTAGGGATCAGGTCGGCAGCGTGGTTAGGGATCAGGTCGGCAGCGTGGTTAAGGATCAGGTCGGCAGCGTGGTTAAGGATCAGGTCGGCAGCGTGGTTAGGGATCAGGTCGGCAGCGTGGTTAAGGATCAGGTCGGCAGCGTGGTTAAGGTTAGGGATCAGGTCGGCAGCGTGGTTAAGGTTAGGGATCAGGTCGGCAGCGTGGTTAGGGATCAGGTCGGCAGCGTGGTTAGGGATCAGGTCGGCAGCGTGGTTAGGGATCAGGTCGGCAGCGTGGTTAGGGATCAGGTCGGCAGCGTGGTTAAGGTTAGGGATCAGGTCGGCAGCGTGGTTAAGGTTAGGGATCAGGTCGGCAGCGTGGTTAAGGTTAGGGATCAGGTCGGCAGCGTGGTTAAGGTTAGGGATCAGGTCGGCAGCGTGGTTAAGGTTAGGGATCAGGTCGGCAGCGTGGTTAAGGTTAGGGATCAGGTCGGCAGCGTGGTTAAGGTTAAGGATCAGGATAGTAGTATTCTATTTGTATTAAAATAGTAGTAGCATTCTATTTGTATTAAAATGGTAGTATTCTTGTAGTAGAATTATAGTAGTAGTATTCTAATAGTAGTAGTAGTAGTAGTAGTACTATTCTAGTAGTAGTAGTATTATAATAGCAGTATTCTAGTAGTAGTATTCTATTTGTATATATAATAGTGGTATTATAGTAGTAGTAGTAGTAGTAGTAGTATTCTATTTGTATTATAATAGTAGTATTCTAGTAGTAGTAGTATTCTAGTAGTAGTATTCTATTTGTATTATAATAGTAGTATTCTAGTAGTAGTAGTAGTAGTAGTAGTATTCTATTTGTATTATAATAGTAGTATTATAATAGCAGTATTCTATTAGTAGTATTCTATTTGAATTATAATAGTAGTATTCTAGTGGTAGTATTCTACTTGTATTATACTAGTAGTAGTATTATTTGTATTATAATAGTAGTATTCTAGTAGTAGTAGTAGCAGTAGTAGTAGAATAGTAGTAATATTATTTGTATTATAATATTAGTATTCTAGTAATAGTAGTAGTGTAGTAGTATTATTTGTATTATAATAGTAGTATTCTAGTAGTAGTAGTAGTAGTAGTAGTAGTAGTAGTAGTAGTATAGTAGTAGTATTATTTGTATTATAATAGTAGCATTGTGAGCCTGTTGAGTCCGTCCCGGTTGATGTTGAGGCTGAAGAACCTCTTGAAGACTTTACTGAAGGTGAACTGTATACTACTGTACTATAGTAATTGTGTTCTAGTAGTAGTAGTAGTAGTAGTAGTAGTAGTAGTAGTAGTAGTATTCGTTGTATTATAATAGTAGCATTCTGACCCTATTGAGTCCTTCCTGGTTGACGTTGATGTGGCTGAAGAGCCTCTTGAAGACTTTACTGAGGGTGAACCCCAGCAGTCTGATGAATCCCAGCTGGAGGTTCTGAGACATCTCCTCCAGTATCCCCGACGCCTCCTCTCTCACCAGATCCACACTCTCACCAGTCTCCATGGCCACCTGCACAGAGAGTTCAGGGGTCAAGGGACAGAGAGTTAGAGGTCGAGTTCCTGCAATTACATTGGTAGCGTCAAGATTAGACTACTGCAATGCTCTACTCTCCCGCCAACCAGATAAGACACTAAATAAACGTCTGTTAGTGCTAAATACTGCTGAAAGAATCTTGTCTCGAACCAAAACAGTTGATCATATTGCTCCAGTGCAAGCCTCTCTACACTGGCTTCATGTTAAGGCTAGGGCTGATTTCAAGGTTTTACTGCAAACCTACAAAGCATCACATGGTCTTGCTCCTACCTATCGCTCTGATTTGGTCCTGCCGTACTTACCTACACGTACGCTACGGTCACAAGATGCAGGCCTCCTTACTGTCCCTAGAATAAAGGTAGAGTACCTTATGATAGTGTGGTCTACAGCTTATCTACCAAGAGAGTTCTCAGCTGTATTATTCATAGCTGTCTATTTACCACCACAGACCAAAGCTGGCACTAAGACCGTACTCAACCAGCTGTATAAGGCCATAAAGCAAAGAAGAAAATGCTCATCCAGAAGCAGCACGCCTACTGGCCGGGGACTTTAATGCAGGCAAACTTAAAATGTGCAACAAGGGAAGAAAAATAAATCCTAGACCACCTTTACTCCACACACAGAGACACATACAAAGCTCTCCCCTGCCCTCCATTTGGCAAATCTGACCATAATTCCATCCTCCTGATTCCAGCTAACAAGCAAAAACTAAAGCAGGAAGTACCAGTGACTCGCTCAATACAGAAGTGGTCAGATGATGCGGATGCTACGCTACAGGACTGTTTTGCTGCACAGACTGGAATATGTTCCGGGATTCATCCAATGGCATCGAAGAATACACCACCTCAGTCATCGGCTTCATCACTAAGTGCATCGATAACGTCGACCCCACAGTGACTGTGCGTACATATCCCAACCAGAAGCCATGGATTACAGGCAACATCCGCATCGAGTTAAAGGCTAGAGCTCAAGGAGTGGGAGACTAATCCGGACACTTATAAAAAAAAAAATCCCGCTATGCCCTCAGACGAACCATCAAACAAGCAAAGTGTCAATACAGGATTAAGATTGAATCCTACTACACCGGCTCTGACGCTCGTCCGATGTGGCAGGGCTTGAAAACTATTACGGATTTCAAAAGGGAAACCAAGACGCGAGCTGCCCAGTGACGCAAGTCTACCAGACTAGCTAAATGCCTTTTATGCTCGCCTCGAGGCAAGCAACACTGAAGCATGCACGAGAGCACCAGCTGTTCAGGATGACTGTGTGAGAACGCTCTCGGTAGCCGATGTGAACAAAACCTTTAAATAGGTCAACATTCACAAAGCCGCTGGGCCAGACAGATTACCAGGATGTGTACTCAAAGCATGCGCGGACCAACTGTCAAGTGTCTTCACTGACATTTTCAAACTCTCGCTGACCGAGTCTGTAATACCAACATGTTTCAAGCACACCACCATAGTCCCTGTGCCCAAGGAAGCGAAGGTAACCTGCCTAAAATGATTACCACCCCATGGAACTCACGTCGGTAGCCATGAAGTGCTTTGAAAGGCTGGTCATGGCTCACATCAAGAGCATCCATCCGGACACCCTAGACCCACTCCAATTCGCATACCGCACCAACAGATCCACAGATGACGCAATCTCAATCGCAGTCTACACTGCCCTTTCCCACCTGGAGAATGCTGTTCATTGACTACAGCTCAGCGTTCAACACCATAGTGCCCTCAAAAATCATCACTAAGCTAAGGACTCTGGTACTAAACACCTCCCTCTGCAACTGGATCCTGGACTTCCTGACGGGCCGCCCCCAGGTGGTAAGAGAAGGCAACAACACGTCTGCCACGCTGATCCTTAACACTGGGGCCCCTCAGGAGTGCGTGCTCAGTCCCCTCCTGTACTACATGTTCACCCATGACTGCGTGGCCAAACACGACTCCAACACCATCATTAAGTTTGCTGACGACACAACAGCGGTAGGCCTGATCACCGACAACGATAAGTCAGCCTATAGGGAGGAGGTCAGAGACCTGGCAGTGTGGTGCCAGGACAACAACCTCTCACTCAACGTGAGCAAGACAAAAGGAGCTGATCGTGTACTATAGGAAAAGGCGGGCCGAACAGGCCCCAATTAACATCGACGGGGCTGTAGTGGAGCGGGTCGAGAGTTTCAAGTTCCTTGGTGTCCACATCACCAACAAACTATCATGGTCCAAACACACCAAGTCAGTCGTGAAGAGGATACAACAAAACCTTTTCCCCCCTCAGGAGACTGAAAACATTTGGCATGGGTCCCAAGATCATCAAAAGGTTCTACAGCTGCACTATCGAGAGCATCCTGACCGGTTGCATCACTGCCTGGTATGGCAACTGCTCTGCATCTGACCGTAAGGTGCTACAGAGGGTAGTGCGAACGGCCCAGGACATCACTGGGGCCAAGCTTCCTGCCATCCAGGAACTATATAATAGGCGGTGTCAGAGGAAAGCCCATAAAAATTGTCAGAGACTCCAGTCACCCAAGTCATAGACTGTTCTCTCTGCTATTGAACGGCAAGCGGTACCAGAGAACCAAGTCTAGGACCAAAAGGCTCCTCAACAGCCTCTACCCCCAAGCCATAAGACTGCTAAACAATTCATAAAATCGCCACCGGACAATTTACATTGACCCCCCCACTCTTGTACACTGCTGCTACTCGCTGTTTGTTTGTTTATTATCTATGCATAGTCACTTCCCCCCCACCTATATGTACAGATTACCTCAACTAGCCTGTACCCCTGCACACTGACTCGGTACTGGTACCCCCTGTATACAGCCTCCACATTGTACCGGTACCCCCTGTATACAGCCTCCACATTGACTCTGTACCGGTACCCCCTGTATATAGCCTCCACATTGACTCTGTACCGGTACCCCCTGTATATAGCCTCCACATTGACTCTGTACCGGTACCCCCTGTATATAGCCTCCACATTGACTCTGTACCGGTACCCCCTGTATATAGCCTCCACATTGACTCTGTACCGGTACCCCCTGTATATAGCCTCCACATTGACTCTGTACCGGTACCCCCTGTATATAGCCTCCACATTGACTCTGTACCGGTACCCCCTGTATATAGCCTCCACATTGGCTCTGTACCGGTACCCCCTGTATATAGCCTCCACATTGACTCTGTACCGGTACCCCCTGTATATAGCCTCCACATTGACTCTGTACCGTAATACCCTGTATATAGCCTCCACATTGACTCTGTACCGTAATACCCCCTGTATATAGCCTCCACATTGACTCTGTACCGTAATACCCTGTATATAGCCTCATTATTCTTATTGTGTTACTTTTTTTATTTTAGTCTACTTGGTAAATATTTTCTTCTTCTTGAACTGCACCATTGGTTAAAGGCTTGTAAGTAAGCATTTCACGGTCAAGTCTACACTTGTTGTATTTCAGCGCATGTGACAAATAAAGTTTATTTTGATTGGCTATATTATATGATGTGGTTAGCTGATATGTTAAACACCTATCCAGCCATTGTAATGGCCTTGCATGTGTCTGGAATGTGGTCGGGCAGGAATTGGACTAACGTTCTGCGATAGGTTAACCCTGTTGAGTGTACATCAGGGAACATTCAGGGTTCTCTCGCTCACACACACACACACACACACACACACACACACCGTACCTCCTTGGTGATGTATCGTAGGTACTGTGATTCCAGAACCTTCCTGTTGAGGGCGCCAGCGGAGAGAGGAGGGGCTCCCTTGTAGGGGGAGGGGGTAAAGGTTCGGAGGGCATGGCCTAGGTCACTGCTCCGCCTCCTCTCTTCCAGGATGTCCATAAACTCCTTCTCCTCCTCTGGCCTGTAGCCAGAGGGATCCTCACACTGCAACAAGGAAACACGATTAAAAAAAAAAATGGTGTAAATGTAATATATTGTCTGTGTTGATTTGTAACCGCGATAACAACCGGATAAAGACATCTTGTTCAGGAAAACATCAGCCTCGTAAAGAACGCTCAAGCACAAGTCCAGCGACTGTCAACACCTTTCCTTGTTGGACATATCCAACTGTCAACACCTTTCCTTGTTGGACATATCCAACTGTCAACACCTTTCCTTGTTGGACATATCCAACTGTCAACACCTTTCCTTGTTGGACATATCCAACTGTCAACACCTTTCCTTGTTGGACATATCCAACTGTCAACACCTTTCCTTGTTGGACATATCCAACTGTCAACACCTTTCCTTGTTGGACATATCCAACTGTCAACACCTTTCCTTGTTGGACATATCCAACTGTCAACACCTTTCCTTGTTGGACATATCCAACTGTCAACACCTTGCCTTGTTGGACATATCCAACTGTCAACACCTTGCCTTGTTGGACATATCCAACTGTCAACACCTTGCCTTGTTGGACATATCCAACTGTCAACACCTTGCCTTGTTGGACATATCCAACTGTCAACACCTTGCCTTGTTGGACATATCCAACTGTCAACACCTTTCCTTGTTGGACATATCCAACTGTGTCATTCCGAACTTTATTCACATGGTTATATTCCATTTTTGTGCGACTAGCTCTAGGTCTAGCTCTAGCTCTAGGTCTAGCTCTAGGTCTAGCTCTAGGTCTAGCTCTAGCTCTGGGTCTAGCTCTGGGTCTAGCTCTGGGTCTAGCTCTAGGTCTAGCTCTATGTATAGCTCCAGGTCTAGCTCTAGCTCTATGTATAGCTCCAGGTCTAGCTCTAGCTCTAGTACTAGGTCTAGCTCTAGCTGTAGGTCGGTAGTTCTTGGGTAGTTCTTTAAAAACAAGTGAAATCGTCTGGACCCTTCCATAACATGTCACTTTCATAAAAAAATAGAGGTTTGGTTGTAAGAAATCACACTTCCCCTTTAAGGTCGCTACATTCTTCAGATACTAGTCATTACTTCAAAAGGAAGGAAAGAAGGAAGGAAGGAAGGAAGGATTTCCTAAGTGTTTGAACGGGGCCACAGCTGCCTAATCGACCTGATAGCGAGCCGGCCTTGGACTGTGGACATTGAACACACCGTGGCAACAACAAATAGGCTAGCCTAAACAGGCTTTAATTAACAACCGATGGATCCCCATTGAGGGAGGAGCTGATATAACAGTAAAATATTATTTTCCATGACTATAACATTTGTTGGCACCTTCAATTATTGCACATTTTCTCATAAAAAGTATATTTCAACACCGTCTGCTAAGACAAATTTGCTGAACTGCTAAACTTGGAACCAATCAAAACTCCCATACATACCCTTGGTGATGGAGGCAGCCAATGGCCTGCTTCTATCCAAGCAGCATCTTGTGAAAACGTGAGCTGCTGTCTGATGAACATATATAGCTAGCTAGCTAGCTCCCAGACTGAAATAAGATACATATCTGTTTGAGTGCACTATAAAATACGCAGCACCCAATACGAATTGATTTGACCGTTTGACCATTTAGCCTAGCTAGCTAATCTAAACGTCAATTTCTGTTTCATTAGCTATAGCTCTGTCAGTGAACTAAAGTTATTGGCATGATTATAGGTCTCACTTCAAGTAACTATAAAACTGCGTGGTTCGAGCCCTGAATGCTGATTGGCTGACAGCGGTGGTATATCAGACCGTATACCATGGATTTGACAAAACATGTATATTCACTGCTCTAATTACGTTGGTAAACAGTTTATAATAGCAATAAGGCACCTCAGGGGTTTGTGGTATATGGACCAATATACGACTGCTAAGGGCTGTGTCCAGGCACTCCGCGTTGCGTCGTGCATAAGAAAAGCCCTTAGCCGTGGTATATTGGCCATATACCACACCCCCCCTCGGGCCTTATTGCTTAATTATAAATCAAACATATGGCACAGAATACACATATAGCATACCTTGCAATAAACTGTTGTACAATGTGTTCTGAATAAGAGTTTGATTTCTAAACCAGATGTGTTCTAAACCAGATGTGTTCTAAACCAGATCCAGATGAGTTCTAAACCAGATGATTTCTAAACCAGATGAGTTCTAAACCAGATGAGTTCTAAACCAGATGAGTTCTAAACCAGATGAGTTCTCCAATAGTAGCTGACCAATACTATGTTGGTCATGGATAATGTATTGGACTATAAGGTATAGAGAATGATGAACCAATACTATGTTGGTCATGGATAATGTATTGGACTATAAGGTATAGAGAATGATACTCCTGGTAGATACTACTGGTTATGAATCATTATTCCTGGTAGATACTGCTGGTTATAATTCCTGGTAGATACTACTGGTTACGATTCCTGGTAGATACTACTGGTTACGATTCCTGGTAGATACTACTGGTTATGAATCATTATTCCTGGTAGATACTACTGGTTATGATTCCTGGTAGATACTACTGGTTATGAATCATTATTCCTGGTAGATACTACTGGTTACGATTCCTGGTAGATACTACTGGTTATGATTCCTGGTAGATACTACTGGTTATGAATCATTATTCCTGGTAGATACTACTGGTTACGATTCCTGGTAGATACTGCTGGTTATGAATCATTATTCCTGGTAGATACTACTGGTTACGATTCATTACTCCTGGTAGATACTGCTGGTTATTAATCATTATTCCTGGTAGATACTACTGGTTACGATTCCTGGTAGATACTACTGGTTATGATTCCTGGTAGATACTACTGGTTATGAATCATTATTCCTGGTAGATACTACTGGTTATGATTGCAGACAGACCCCAGAGAATGGGACGGTGCAATATTGAATTAGTCGGTGTGTGCATGGGGATGTCCACGTCACCCAGAGATATGCCCATGCTATAGAGACACCTAGCAGACTCAAACTTCCCTGTTGTAGACGTAATACAGCTAGTGTTATCTAGACTTACGCTGGTAAACACATCCATTACTTTAGCTACCTAATGTGAAGTAAACTTAACTGAGGATTACAAGAGACTTTTAATTTGAAATGTTGCAGGATACAGTACCTCTTTCCGGTTTCCCTGAATTTTGTATTTTTTTTTTTAATACTGTGTTATGCTGGTTGGCATAGCACTCCTCACACACTATTTGGGTCGGTGAGCTGAAACTGCCAAAACTCTGAAAAGGTATTATTGTAAGTCAGAATTGCAACAAGATTTGTTCAAGCCTAAAATCGTAATATTGTATTTGTATGTTCACAGATGAAATTTCTTGCATATCCTCATTTCACGCTTTGCTTTTCTTACGATCCTAACGAAAACGTTCATTCAACTTTTTGGCAGCTCTCTGGCTCCATATTCCTGCGCGTTCTGGCCATTCCTGACTCAAATGAACGAAATTAGTAATTTTTGGGCTCCTGAGCGGAGCAGTGGTCTAAGGCACTGCATCTCAGTGCAAGAGACATCACTACAGTCCCTGGTTCGAATCCAGGCTGTATCACATTTGTTTGGAACTCCCATAGTGCCGTGCACAATTGTCCCGGTTTGGCAGGGTTAGGCCGTCACTGTAAATATGAATTTGTTCTTAAGTGACTTGCCTAGTTAGAATATTTGTAAAAATTACAAACCTACACTACTCTCTCGAAATGTCACCGGCTGTCTACTTAGAAACTAATAACCTGATTGGCAGACGTGATCAGCAGAGAAAATACCATGGACAGTACACGGGTTTTGATTGGTTTACAGTGTAGTACTCGGCGTTTGCCTGTCCAGCTAGCGAAACATAAATCAGTATTTTGAAAAAAATTAATTAAATATGCAAGAATTAGACATCGCCAACAAACGGAAGTGTTTAGAATAAATACATATACACAATATGTAAAAATATATATATATAAATAAGTTCTTCCCTCGACAGAGTGAAAGCACACAGCAAGTTTGCTACGGGGCACAACCTTCAAGTAGGCTAACAGTTGTTTAGTTAGCAACAACAACCAACCGAGAGAGAAACTGTCAACAACATGACTCAAGGTGAACACTAGTGGCAGGAAACACATAATAATACACAGGGATAGTTTTAATAAAGCCACGAACATTAGGGTAACGTCAAGACAATATTAACCCACGCTAGACAGCATAACAAACAGAGTAGCCCTTACCGTTGTCATTTTCCGTCGTCCGGGTGTCAGCTCGGTCTCGGTGCTGGTTGCTACCCGGAAGTCTGTCTGTGGAGGCTGAGGGCCAATAAGGTTGCTGTATTTCGGGAACTCCTCCTGAGCGGCTCCATAACCATGAATGAATGAGGAATATTTAAAACGTATACAAAACAAAATGTCAACCAAAAAATGTATTCGCTATATTTCTGTATTTGATTTGATATAATGTGGAATTGTTTTTTTGTTTTTGTTTTTTTCTCACTTCTTTGGAATCCCTCTGGCTGTTATGTTTATGTTTTGCATGTTACTGTTAAAATAAAAAATATATTTAAAAAAATACCCTCAATGCTTCCGGACACACACAGGACATTATAAAGACTGGCTTCAACTCTTCAATAGGAATTACGGATCACACTTGTAGGCGATGCTATTTTTATTTGTTTTTATGAACAAATATCAACTAACAAAAGAGGTATAGTCACATGCAAACAAGCATACAAACAAACTATTTACATGGCCAGGAATCCTAAACAAACAAATCATATTTATTAATAATACAACATAATAATACAACAAGTTTTAATTGTCTTTTGGTTTT
Source organism: Salmo trutta (assembly GCF_901001165.1). Lineage (NCBI taxonomy): Eukaryota > Metazoa > Chordata > Actinopteri > Salmoniformes > Salmonidae > Salmo > Salmo trutta. The sequence goes on along the minus strand of NC_042957.1, from coordinate 1,385,920 downwards.
TCATTTAGGTTAAAGTCGTGTCATATTGTTTAAATTCATTTATAAAGTGAAAAAAGTTAGGTTTTGAATTAGACAATTTGTGAATATGAAATGTACCTGATATTATTATTAGTTTAATTAAATATACAACATCTTTATCAATGTCAGAATTTCTGCAATCAATCATGATATTAAAACAATTAAATTGTACAACATGTCCTGTTCTCTTTGTAACAAAGTTCTCTATATCAATCCCAAAAATTCTACTGTAAATACGGGTAAAAAAACAAACAAATGAAAAATGGTCATCTCCTCCATTCCACAGAAAATACATTTATATTCAATATTCAGCTTGCGATCTTTCCAAAACATGTTTCACAGGATGAATTCTATGTAACATTTTAAATTAGACTTCCTTTACCGTGTTACCATGGAGACTTCCTTTACCTTGTTACTGTTACAATATGTGTTAGCCATTGTCCATGCTTTCCTCCATTGTATATCACCATAGATATTCAACCAAAAACATTGTGCTGATAGAAATGTAGTTATCACAAACAATATTCCTAATCTGTTTATTACTACATTTATCTTTGAGGATATAAATATTGCCGAATTAATATATTTTCATGTAAATCTATGTTATTTACATCAACCACAGAGGAATTAAAAAATATATACAATTCCCCCCTTGGAATCGTATCAAAAACAATTGAATATTCTTTTGGGGTTATTGGAATTCTAAATTTATCCAAAACTTCCCCGTATGAGAGTAGATATCCATCCTCATTCAGTATCTGGCCAACCAAAATCATTTTATTCTCAAACCAGTTACAAAAAAAAAGAGACTTATTTATTTTTAAATCGTATATCTTTGTTGTTCCATAGAAAGTATCTGTGAGGAGAAACATTGCGTTTATACGCTAACATCCAAGCTAAAAGTGCCTGCTTATGGTATTTGGCCAATTTTACTGGGATTTTATCGACATCAAAATTACACTGAAGCAGAAATTCTAAACCATCAACAGAGTCAAATAAATACTTAGCATAAGACATTCCAGATACTGTTCTGGTTTGTAATATAGTTCAGAATCCAGTTTATTTTAAAAGTATTATTTAGAGTATTGTAATCTAAAACCTCAAGACCTCCTTGTTCTTGGGTATTACTGAGAATATCTTTTCGTAGATAGTGAGGCTTGTTCTTCCAAATCAAATGATAAAGAATCTTATCTAAGTCCTTTACAATTGTAGGGGGTAAGTCAAGCCATAACAAGACATAAACTGATCTGGATAACCTTTCAGTTTTGGACAATAAAACCCGACCATATAATAAAATATCTTTCAGTAACCGGGGGTTCAATTTCTTCTTTGTTTTCTCAATAATGGGGTTTAAGTTTAATTCACTCCTTTGTTTTTCATCCTTGCATATAACAATTCCAAGATAAGTAACCTTGTCTTTAATTGGAATACCATATACTTCCTGTACTTCCTGTTATTGATATTCATTTTCAAACTTGAAACTAAGGAAAAGTCTTCAATACAGGAAACTGCTTCAGAAACCTATTTCCTGTCTCTCAAAAATATGGTGGTATCAGCCAGTTGACATAGTTTAAATTCCTTGCCAATTGCTGAAATACTTTGAAACAGCTAGTACAACCACTATATATAAGTTCACTGGGATGGTGTATACAGGAAGTTGACTGGGCTGCTGTATACAGGAAGTTGACTGGGATGGTGTATACAGGAAGTTGACTGGGCTGGTGTATACATGAAGTTGACTGGGCTGATGTATACAGGAAGTTGACTGGGCTGCTGTATACAGGAAGTTGACTGGGCTGGTGTATACAGGAAGTTGACTGGGCTGCTGTATACAGGAAGTTGACTGGGCTGGTGTATACAGGAAGTTGACTGGGCTGGTGTATACAGGAAGTTGACTGGGCTGGTGTATACAGGAAGTTGGCTGGGCAGGTGTATACAGGAAGTTGACTGGGCTGCTGTATACATGAAGTTGACTGAGCTGGTGTATACAGGAAGTTGACTGGGCTGCTGTATACAGGAAGTTGACTGGGAAGGTGTATGCAGGAAGTTGACTGGGCTGCTGTATACAGGAAGTTGACTGGGCTGATGTATACAGGAAGTTGACTGGGCTGCTGTATACAGGAAGTTGACTGGGCTGCTGTATACAGGAAGTTGACTGGGCTGCTGTATACAGGAAGTTCACTGGGCTGGTGTATACAGGAAGTTGACTGGGCTGGTGTATACAGGAAGTTGACTGGGCTGGTGTATACAGGAAGTTGACTGGGCTGGTGTATACAGGAAGTTGACTGGGCTGGTGTATACATGAAGTTGACTGGGCTGGTGTATACAGGAAGTTGACTGGGCTGGTGTATACAGGAAGTTGACTGGGCTGGTGTATACAGGAAGTTGACTGGGCTGGTGTATACTTTTAAGTTGACTGGGCTGGTGTATACAGGAAGTTGACTGGGCTGGTGTATACAGGAAGTTGACTGGGCTGGTGTATACAGGAAGTTGACTGGGCAGGTGTATACAGGAAGTTGACTGGGCTGGTGTATACATGAAGTTGACTGGGCTGGTGTATACAGGAAGTTGACTGGGCTGGTGTATACAGGAAGTTGACTGGGCTGGTGTATACAGGAAGTTGACTGGGCTGGTGTATACAGGAAGTTGACTGGGCTGGTGTATACAGGAAGTGGACTGGGCTGGTGTATACAGGAAGTTGACTGGGCTGGTGTATACAGGAAGTTGACTGGGCTGGTGTATACAGGAAGTTGACTGGGCTGGTGTATACAGGAAGTTGACTGGGATGGTGTATACATGAAGTTGACTGGGCTGGTGTATACAGGAAGTTGACTGGGCTGGTGTATACAGGAAGTTGACTGGACTGGTGTATACATGAAGTTGACTGGGCTGGTGTATACAGGAAGTTGACTGGACTGGTGTATACAGGAAGTTGACTGGTCTGGTGTATACAGGAAGTTGACTGGGCTGGTGTATACAGGAAGTTGACTGGGCTGGTGTATACAGGAAGTTGACTGGGCTGGTGTATACAGGAAGTTGACTGGACTGGTGTATACAGGAAGTTGACTGGGCTGGTGTATACAGGAAGTTGACTGGGCTGGTGTATACAGGAAGTTGACTGGGCTGCTGTATACAGGAAGTTGACTGGGCTGCTGTATACAGGAAGTTGACTGGGCTGCTGTATACAGGAAGTTGACTGGGCTGGTGTATACATGAAGTTGACTGGGCTGGTGTATACAGGAAGTTGACTGGATTGGTGTATACAGGAAGTTGACTGGGCTGGTGTATACAGGAAGTTGACTGGGCTGGTGTATACAGGAAGTTGACTGGGCTGGTGTATACAGGAAGTTGACTGGGCTGGTGTATACAGGAAGTTGAACCCTCTACAACCACTGTGATTATTATTTGACCCTGCTGGTCATCTATGAATGTTTGAACATCTTGAAGAACAATCTGGCCTTAAATGTACTCTTTTAATCTCCACCCGGGACACAGCCAGAAGAGGACTGGCCACCCCTCAGAGCCTGGTTCCTCTCTACCCAGTACAGCCAGAAGAGGACTGGCCACCCCTCAGAGCCTGGTTCCTCTCTACCCAGTACAGCCAGTAGAGGACTGGTCACCCCTCAGAGCCTGGTTCCTCTGGTCTACCCAGTACAGCCAGTAGAGGACTGGTCACCCCTCATAGCCTGGTTCCTCTCTAGGTTTCTTCCTAGGTTCTGGCCTTTCTAGGGAGTTTTTCCTAGCCACCGTGTTTCTACACCTGCATTGCTTGCTGTTTGGGGGTTTTAGGCTGGGTTTCTGTACAGCACTTTGTGACATCAGCTGATGTAAAAAGGGCTTTATAAATTCATTTGATTAATTGATATCAAATTTCATTCGTTCCCAATCACTTCCAAGCGTATTTATAACACACGCACGGTTCCAATATTTATCAATAATTCCTGCTACTTCCTTCTTAAATACTTCATTCTCTAGTAAAGTCTTATTCATTTTCCAGTAACCTTTACTAACTTTTTGTTGTTGTTGACAAACCATGCATATTTTTATCTTTATTGAGATCCCTTTGTGGTCTGTTAAAATCGATGGTTCAATCGAGACTGTATCAACCTTCTCAGCCATATCTTCAGATATCAGCCAGAAATCAATACGGGATCGTATAGATACATCTTTAGTACTCCATGTAAATATAATCTAATCTGGGTTCTTATGTCTCCAAATATCTAGAACACCTAACCTTAGACATATATTCCTTATCTCACAAACAGAATTGCTATCCTTAGGAGGCCATCTATCTAGATCATCATGTAATACTGTATTAAAATCTCTACCCCATATTACTTTGGCCAATGGAAACTTAGACATTATTTTCATTATTTTCCTCTCAATGTCTCTAAATAAAATACAGTTACTTGACTTGTTATTGGAAGCATAAGTATTTACAACAATGAATTGAATGTGGTTGACGTCTACCAATAGCATAATCCATCTCCCTCTGTTATCTGCTTCATGACTCAGTATATGACCCTTAAAGTTGCCTTTTAAAACAGCGACACCTGCTAACCGATTAGTACCAAATATCATTCCCACATTGACACTTCCAAAACGCAGTATCTGCTGAACAGGCAAGAGTTTCTTGAATGAAATCAAAAGTCGGCACTCTTACCCTTATAATACAAAAATAAAGATTTCCTTTTCAAAATATTATAGATTCCCGTGGCATTAATAGAAAAAAAGAAATGGACATTTACTATCCCAGTGACTATATGAAGAATATTAAACTTGTATATGTTCACATGAACCGGGTTCTCACGAAATGAAACGTTCTTACTAGTTGCAAATAAAAGCACCACGCAGGTGGTAGACCTAAAGTGAAAAAGTACATATTTTTTTATACAATTGTAAATAACTTTGTGCCATGCTAGCCTCTCTTGGGTAGGGGGCAGTATTTTCACGGCCGGATGAAAAACATACCCAAATTAAACGGCCTACTACTCGGGCCCAGGAACTAGAATATGCATATTATTAGTAGATTTGGATAGAAAACACTCTGAAGTTTCTAAAACTGTTTGAATGATGTCTGTGAGTATAACAGAACACATATAACAGGCAAAAATCTGAGAAAAATCCAGTAGTGTGTGTGTGTGAGTACAGTAGTGTGTGTGTGTGTGTGAGTACAGTAGTGTGTGTGTGTGAGTACAGTAGTGTGTGTGTGTGTGTGAGTACAGTAGTGTGTGTGTGTGTGAGTACAGTAGTGTGTGTGTGTGAGTACAGTAGTGTGTGTGTGTGAGTACAGTAGTGTGTGTGTGGAGAGTGTAAAGGATAGCAAAGGAGTTATATTCCACCTGTGTTATATATAACACAGGAGGAATGAATGAAAACACACAGCAGTAATAAAATCATTTTATTCTTAAAAACATAAAAATGTACAATCACAATGCCAATTTCACTCACTGTTGTCAGCTTGATTGTCCCTTTTGAATAAAAAGCTCTTTGTCCAAATGACAGATTGACTGAGATGAACTGTACCACACTAAAGCCCCGTTTATACCTGGTGCTAACATGTGTCCTATGTCCTGATTTTGTCCACATTCTGATTGTGCCCACATTTTTATAAAGGAGTAGACAATTAAAAGATGCATTGTGATCAGATCTTATAAGTGTAAATGGACAAGATCAGGTCAAAATCAGGACAATATCAGGATGAAGGCTGCATGTTAGAAACAGGTATAAACAGGGCTTCTGACCAAAGGAGATATTTGCACCTGTGGAGAAAACCAGTCAACTACAGAGGAGACCAGAGGAGACCAGTCAACTACAGAGGAGACCAGAGGAGACCAGAGGAGACCAGTCAACTACAGAGGAGACCAGAGGAGACCAGTCAACTACAGAGGAGACCAGTGGAGACCAGAGGAGACCAGTCAACTACAGAGGAGACCAGAGGAGACCAGTCAACTACAGAGGAGACTAGAGGAGACCAGAGGAGACCAGTCAACTACAGAGGAGACCAGAGGAGACCAGTCAACTACAGAGGAGACCAGAGGAGACCAGAGGAGACCAGTCAACTACAGAGGAGACCAGAGGAGACCAGTCAACTACAGAGGAGACCAGAGGAGACCAGTCAACTATAGAGGAGACCAGAGGAGACCAGTCAACTACAGAGCAGACCAGTCAACTACAGAGGAGACCAGAGGAGACCAGTCAACTACAGAGGAGACCAGAGGAGACCAGTCAACTACAGAGGAGACCAGAGGAGACCAGTCAACTACAGAGGAGACCAGTCAACTATAGAGGAGACCAGAGGAGACCGGTCAACTACAGAGGAGACCAGTCAACTACAGAGGAGACCAGAGGAGACCAGTCAACTACAGAGGAGACCAGAGGAGACCAGAGGAGACCAGTCAACTGCAGAGGAGACCAGAGGAGACCAGTCAACTACAGAGGAGACTAGAGGAGACCAGAGGAGACCAGTCAACTACAGAGGAGACCAGAGGAGACCAGTCAACTACAGAGGAGACCAGAGGAGACCAGTCAACTACAGAGGAGACCAGAGGAGACCAGTCAACTACAGAGGAGACCAGAGGAGACCAGTCAACTACAGAGGAGACCAGAGGAGACCAGTCAACTACAGAGGAGACTAGAGGAGACCAGAGGAGACCAGTCAACTACAGAGGAGACCAGAGGAGACCAGTCAACTACAGAGGAGACCAGAGGAGACCAGTCAACTACAGAGGAGACCAGTCAACTATAGAGGAGACCAGAGGAGACCGGTCAACTACAGAGGAGACCAGTCAACTACAGAGGAGACCAGAGGAGACCAGTCAACTACAGAGGAGACTAGAGGAGACCAGAGGAGACCAGTCAACTACAGAGGAGACCAGAGGAGACCAGAGGAGACCAGTCAACTACAGAGGAGACCAGAGGAGACCAGTCAACTACAGAGAAGACCAGAGGAGACCAGTCAACTATAGAGGAGACCAGTCAACTACAGAGGAGACTAGAGGAAACCAGAGGAGACCAGTCAACTACAGAGGAGACTAGAGGAAACCAGAGGAGACCAGTCAACTACAGAGGAGACTAGAGGTAACCAGAGGAGACCAGTCAACTACAGAGGAGACCAGAGGAGACCAGTCAACTACAGAGGAGACCAGAGGAGACCAGAGGAGACCAGTCAACTACAGAGGAGACCAGAGGAGACCAGTCAACTACAGAGGAGACCAGAGGAGACCAGAGGAGACCAGTCAACTGCAGAGGAGACCAGAGGAGACCAGAGGAGACCAGTCAACTACAGAGGAGACCAGAGGAGACCAGTCAACTACAGAGGAGACCAGAGGAGACCAGTCAACTACAGAGGAGACCAGAGGAGACCAGAGGAGACCAGTCAACTACAGAGGAGACCAGAGGAGACCAGAGGAAACCAGTCAACTACAGAGAAGACCAGTGGAGACCAGAGGAGACCAGTCAACTGCAGAGGAGACCAGAGGAGACCAGTCAACTACAAAGGAGACCAGAGGAGACCAGGGGAGACCAGTCAACTACAGAGGAGACTAGAGGAAACCAGAGGAGACCAGTCAACTACAGAGGAGACCAGTCAACTACAGAGGAGACCAGAGGAGACCAGTCAACTATAGAGGAGACCAGAGGACACCAGTCAACTACAGAGGAGACCAGAGGAGACCAGTCAACTACAGAGGAGACCAGTCAACTACAGAGGAGACCAGAGGAGACCAGTCAACTATAGAGGAGACCAGAGGAGACCAGTCAACTACAGAGGAGACTAGAGGAGACCAGAGGAGACCAGTCAACTACAGAGGAGACCAGTCAACTACAGAGGAGACCAGAGGAGACCAGAAGAGACCAGTCAACTATAGAGGAGACCAGAAGAGACCAGTCAACTACAGAGGAGACCAGAGGAGACCAGTCAACTACAGAGGAGACCAGAGGAGACCAGTCAACTACAGAGGAGACCAGAGGAGACCAGTCAACTACAGAGGAGACCAGAGGGGACCAGTCAACTACAGAGGAGACCAGAGGAGACCAGAGGAGACCAGTCAACTACAGAGGAGACCAGAGGAGACCAGTCAACTACAGAGGAGACCAGAGGAGACCAGTCAACTACAGAGGAGACCAGTGGAGACCAGAGGAGACCGGTCAACTACAGAGGAGACCAGTCAACTACAGAGGAGACCAGAGGAGACCAGTCAACTACAGAGGAGACCAGTCAACTACAGAGGAGACCAGAGGAGACCAGAGGAGACCAGTCAACTACAGAGGAGACCAGAGGAGACCAGTCAACTACAGAGGAGACCAGAGGAGATGAGAGATCTTTCGGATTAAAAAGCCTTTAAAGCACTATATATAGGGAATAGGGTGCCATTTGGGCGGTCTAAAGTAGTGTACTATATAGGGAATAGGTTGCCATAGGGCTCTGGTCTAAAGTAGTGCACTATATAGGGAATAGGGTGCCATAGGGCTCTGGTCTAAAGTAGTGCACTATATAGGGAATAGGGTGCCATTTGGGACTCATCCTGCTGAGAGAGAGACATGTTGTCTGGTCAGATACTCAGAGGAAATAAAACAGAACGAGTATCATAGGTTCAATTACAAGTAATATTGTTCAGCAATGCCATTGTTCAAAGTTTAGATGAAATACGACGTATAATATTTCAACTGAGTTCAAATGAAAAGACATGTTGTTTTGTCTTTTAGAGTTCCAGTACTGAAGCCAGTTCCAGGGTCCAACTCTAATCCACTCCGGAGTCTGGGAGGAAGGCACTGCTGCCTGTGTGTGGTGTGTGTGTGTGTGTGTGTTTTGTGTGTGTGTGTGTGTGCGTGTGGGGGTGTGTGTGGTGTGTGTGTGTGTGGTGTATGGTGTGTGTGTGTGTGGTGTGTGTGGTGTGTGTGTGTGTCTGTGTGTGTGGTGTGTGTGTGGTGTGTGTGTGTGTGTGTGGTGTGTGTGTGTGTGTGTGTGTGTGTGTGTGTGTGTGTGTGTGTGTGTGTGTGTGTGTGTGTGTGTGGAGCACTATCTCCAGGGTTGTATTGTAGCCTTGAACCCAGCCATGTTTCTCTCGGCTTTCAGTTCCTAATCCTCCGTTACCCTCCGTTACCCACCGTTACCCTGCGTTACACTCTAATACCCACCGTTACCCTGCGTTACCCTGCGTTACCCTGCGTTACCCACCGTTACCCTGCGTTACCCACCGTTACCCTGCGTTACCCTCCGTTACCCACCGTTACCCTGCGTTACCCACCGTTACCCTGCGTTACCCACCGTTACCCTGCGTTACCCTCCGTTACCCTGCGTTACCCACCGTTACCCTCCGTTACCCTCCGTTACCCTGCGTTACCCACCGTTACCCTGCGTTACCCACCGTTACCCACCGTTACCCTGCGTTACCCTACTTTACCCTGCGTTACCCACCGTTACCCTGCGTTACCCACCGTTACCCTGCGTTACCCACCGTTACCCTGCGTTACCCACCGTTACCCTCCGTTACCCTCCGTTACCCTGCGTTACCCACCGTTACCCTGCGTTACCCACCGTTACCCTGCGTTACCCACCGTTACCCTGCGTTACCCACCGTTACCCTGCGTTACCCACCGTTACCCTGCGTTACCCTACTTTACCCACCGTTACCCTCCGTTACCCTGCGTTACCCACCGTTACCCTGCGTTACCCACCGTTACCCTGCGTTACCCACCGTTACCCTACTTTACCCTCCGTTACCCACCGTTACCCTCCGTTACCCACCGTTACCCTCCGTTACCCACCGTTACCCTACTTTACCCTCCGTTACCCTGCAATACCCTCCGTTACCCTGCGTTACCCTGCGTTACCCTGCAATACCCTCCGTTACCCTGCGTTACCCTGCGTTACCCTGCATTACCCTGCAATACCCTCTGTTACCCTCCGTTACCCTGCAATACCCTCCGTTACCCTGCGTTACCCTGCGTTACCCTGCAATACCCTCCGTTACCCTGCGTTACCCTGCGTTACCCTGCATTACCCTGCAATACCCTCTGTTACCCTCCGTTACCCTGCAATACCCTCCGTTACCCTGCGTTACCCTACTTTACCCTCCGTCACCCTGCGTTACCCTGCGTTACCCTGCAATACCCTCCGTCACCCTGCGTTACCCTGCGTTACCCTGCAATACCCTCCGTCACCCTGCGTTACCCTGCGTTACCCTCCATTACCCTGCGTCTAAAGTAGTGACTACATAGGGAGTCATTATGGACAGAACTCTGGTCTAAAGTAGTGACTACATAGGGAGTCATTATAGACAGAACTCTGGTCTAAGTAGTGACTACATAGGGAGTCATTATAGACAGAACTCTGGTCTAAGTAGTGACTACATAGGGAGTCATTATGGACAGAACTCTGGTCTAAAGTAGTGACTACATAGGGAGTCATTATAGACAGAACTCTGGTCTAAGTAGTGACTACATAGGGAGTCATTATGGACAGAACTCTGGTCTAAAGTAGTGACTACATAGGGAGTCATTATGGACAGAACTCTGGTCTAAAGTAGTGACTACATAGGGAGTCATTATGAACAGAACTCTGGTCTAAAGTAGTGACTACATAGGGAGTCATTATGGACAGAACTCTGGTCTAAAGTAGTCACTACATAGGGTGTCATTATGGACAGAACTCTTGTCTAAAGTAGTGACTACATAGGGAGTCATTATGGACAGAACTCTGGTCTAAAGTAGTGACTCTATAGGGAGTCATTATGGACAGAACTCTGGTCTAAAGTAGTGACTACATAGGGAGTCATTATGGACAGAACTCTGGTCTAAAGTAGTGACTACATAGGGAGTCATTATGGACAGAACTCTGGTCTAAAGTAGTGACTACATAGGGAGTCATTATGAACAGAACACTGGTCTAAAGTAGTGACTACATAGGGAGTCATTATGGACAGAACACTTGTCTAAAGTAGTGACTACATAGGGAATAGTGTAATTAGGGACAGAACTCTGGTCTAAAGTAGTGGCTACATAGGGAATAGGGTGCCATTAGGGACAGACCTCTGGTCTAAAGTAGTGACTACATAGGGAATAGGGTGCCATTAGGGACAGACATCTGGTCTAAAGTAGTGACTACATAAGGAATAGGGTGCCATTAGGGACAGACCTCTGGTCTAAAGTAGTGACTACATAGGGAATAGGGTGCCATTAGGGACAGACATCTGGTCTAAAGTAGTGACTACATAGGGAATAGGGTGCTATTAGGGACAGAGACATAACCTGAATGCCAGTAGCCTTATTAGCCTTAAGTGTTCTCCAACCAACCCACTAACCCCACCGCCAGACAGCCAGCCAGCCAGACAGACAGCTAGACATATAGCCAGCCAGCCAGCCACAGACAGACAGACTGCCAGCCTGCCCGCCCGCCAGACAGACAGACAGACAGACAGCCAGCCAGCCAGCCAGACAGACAGCTAGACATATAGACAGCCAGCCAGAGAGACAGACAGACAGACAGACAGACAGACAGACAGACAGACAGACCAGACAGACAGACTGCCAGCCTGCCCGCCAGACAGACAGACAGACAGACAGACTGCCAGCCTGCCCGCCCGCCAGACAGACAGACAGACAGCCAGCCAGCCAGACAGACAGCTAGACATATAGACAGCCAGCCAGAGAGACAGACAGACAGACAGACAGACAGACAGACAGACAGACAGACTGCCAGCCTGCCCGCCAGACAGACAGACTGCCAGCCTGCCCGCCAGACAGACAGACTGCCAGCCTGCCCGCCCGCCAGACAGACAGACAGACAGCCAGCCAGCCAGCCAGACAGACAGCTAGACATATAGACAGCCAGCCAGAGAGACAGACAGACAGACAGACAGACAGACAGACAGACAGACAGACTGCCAGCCTGCCCGCCAGACAGACAGACAGACAGACAGACAGACAGACAGACTGCCAGCCCGACAGACAGACAGACAGACAGACAGACAGACAGACAGACAGACAGACTGCCAGCCTGCCCGCCAGACAGACAGACTGCCAGCCTGCCCGCCCGCCAGACAGACAGACAGACAGCCAGCCAGCCAGCCAGCCAGACAGACAGCTAGACATATAGACAGCCAGCCAGAGAGACAGACAGACAGACAGACAGACAGACAGACAGACAGACAGACAGACAGACAGACAGACTGCCAGCCTGCCCGCCAGACAGACAGACAGACAGACAGACAGACAGACTGCCAGCCCGACAGACAGACAGACAGACAGACAGACAGACAGACAGACAGACAGTGGTTTATGATAGAAACAACTGTCCTGTATGGTATGTATTACCCATCACCTCCAGTCACATGGGTTTAGTATGATAACTGGAAACGTCTTCTCTCTGTATGATAACTGGAAACGTCTTCTCTCTGTAAGATAACTGGAAACGTCTTCTCTCTGTATGATAACTGGAAACGTCTTCTCTCTGTATGATAACTGGAAACGTCTTCTCTCTGTATGATAACTGGAAACGTCTTCTCTCTGTATGATAACTGGAAACGTCTTCTCTCTGTATGCTGTGTTGCTATGGTAACGTCCTAGCATGAGGAATACTGGACTGTGGTCAGATATTACTGTGACAATAAAATAAAACATTACAAGAAGAAAATAATAATAAATAAACTCAAAGAAAAAAACAAAAACATTTTGATCCAGACTTTAAAAAATAAAAAATAAAAGAATGTTTTAACAACAGTGGGAGGATTATAAATTAATTAATAAATGAAAGAAAAAAATATATATATAACATTTTACTGTTGTGCTTTTAAGTGTTAGACACCAAGATAGTATTTTTAGAAAGTAATCTGTAGCACATTGCACCAGATCAGTAACCGCTTGTAACCAAGTCGTCGTAAATCTCATTGAAATATAACGATTTACAGTAGTGAATATACTGTTGTGAATGTGATTTGTGTTGCAAATTCCAGGATGTCCGAATCATTCTGTCCCAATCTTTCAATCTGTATTTCTGGAAAACCTGGGAATTTTTGGATAAGCTACCTCTGGTTTGCAACCCTGTATGTGATTGTTCATGTAGATAGTGTATAGTGATTGTTAATGTAGATAGTGTATGTGATAAATATTGCTTTTGTATAATAATAATAATAATAATTTTGTGGGTGCTTACACTCAAGTGTTTAATGGAACTGTGATTTCCCAAATCCCCCTGACAAACACAGGTGGTGGGCTCACGACCAGGGTCACCATTGCAAAGTGCCTCTGAAGCAATTAGGGTTAAGTGCCTTGCTCAAGGGCACCGAGACATGTTATTGCCGCGTGAAGTCAGAGCTCATTGTTTTATTCTGTTAACTAGCATGTCGTTGCTGTATGTACAAGGATGTCATCATTCAGCCTTCCCTGTAGCTCAGTTGGTAGAGCATGGTGGTTGCAACACCAGGGTTGTGGGTTCGATTCCAACGGGTGGCCAGCACAGGAAAAAAAATCTATGAAATGTATGCATTCACTACTGTAAGTCGCTCTGGATAAGAGCGTCTGCTAAATGATGTAAATGTAATTCAGACAGAATTATTGTTATTTTACAGAGAAATGATTTTTTTTCATTCTCTTTGGAGATGATGTGTAAACTTTACAACATATTAAAACATATACATCTTTGGATCTGTTATTAAAAGACAGAGAGAGTGGATCTAATGAAACGTATACATACACATGCATCAAAAATATTCAGATTACGATTTTACCCTCAAGTTAAAATAAAATACATTACATAATTTATGGCTTCATAAGTTAAAACTCCTCGACCCACATCATCATTTCACAAATAATATACCATTTTAATTAATTGATATAAAATGAGTGTACAGACATTTTAAAGCAAACTTGCTGTTCATACCACCACACAATAACATACACGTGACTCTCATCGTCACTATGGTAACGCGTGTGTGACTGTCATCACCATGGTAGCAAAAATATTCCTGTCCTCTTTTGCTACTCAGTGATGTCCTGTTATATAGTCCTGTTATATAGTCCTGTTATATAGTCCTGTTA
>NC_042957.1:1364365-1369365 GCF_901001165.1 Salmo trutta | reverse complement strand
ACATGTTCTCATTGTGTTCAGAGTTGTAACATTCTAAAAGAAATTATCGTGATTTGAACAAAAATGATTGGCTGCTTTATCAGATGTGAGTGAAGCTGCGTTAACCCAGCAAACTGGGAACATTCCCCGAACATTAGCTAAAATTCCCCAATACGTTATAGTTAGGGTTTTATCTAACATTATATAATATTAGGATGATAACATCCACAAAATATTCAAAGAATGTATTTTGACAACAATTATAAAAAATTTAAAACATGTTTTAAATGGAATATCCTTGGAATGTTCTCGTAACATTCACTAAAATATTTGTACAATGTCTGTACCAACTTCCGCAGAACGTTCCCCAAAACGTCTCATTAGGTTTCCAGGTAATGTAGTAACACAATGTGCCAGTAACGTTTTCCCAGCAAACCAAAATTACTTCTGTGAATGTTCCTAGAACATTCGTTAGGTTGCGTAAATTGTTCTCATAACTCAAAAACTGTCCAGTCGTGATGATGATTACACGATGTTTGTATAAAACATCCGTCCGATGTTGAAAGAATGTTCCCAAAACGTATTTTGTCTGTTGTTGTAAAGGTTCCCAGAATGTTTCATTAGGTTGTGGGAACAATCTGGTGGGAACATCACAAAAGACATTTCCCCAAAATACAAAAGCTGTCCAGTTGTGCGTATTATTATACAAAGTTTACAACAATGTTCCCAGAACACATTTTTATGTTCTTTAAAATTTCCTCAAAAGTTTCTTTAGGTTATGGGAACATTGTGGGGATATGACAAGAGATAGGTCCCAAAACACAACAAAAATATTAGCTGACATTCAGATAATGTTTGTATCAGGGTGCACAAAACACTCCTTTGATGTTGCAAGAATTGTGACAGAACAGCCTTATTTCAAGGTTCCCAGAACATTTCATTAGGTTGTGGGAACAGTGTGAGTACATTACAAGAGATAAGTTCCCAAAACATAGAATATGCTCAGTTGTGATGACAATCATTCAATGTTTAACAGAACAGCCTTTCTGAGTTATTTAAAGGTTCCCAGAACATTTAATTAAGTTACGGGAGTCTTCTGCTTTCCCACAATGTTTCACAGCTTCCAAATAAGTCACTTTTATGATTTTTATAGCACTATTTGTTTTAGGTTTAACATAACATTCCATTGATGTTCACACAATATACATTTGACCTTGTCTTGGAGGTCCTCACAACATTTCTGGAACATTACCACAACATTTCTGGAACATTACCACAACATTCCAGGAACATTACCACAACATTCCAGGAACATTACCACAACGTTTCTGGAACATTACCACAACATTCCAGGAACATTACCACAACATTTCTGGAACATTACCACAACATTCCAGGAACATTACCACAACATTCCAGGAACATTACCACAACATTTCTGGAACATTACCACAACATTCCAGGAACATTACCACAACATTCCAGGAACATTACCACAACATTTCTGGAACATTACCACAACATTCCAGGAACATTACCACAACATTCCAGGAACATTACCACAACATTCCAGGAACATTGCCACAACATTCCAGGAACATTACCACATCATTTCTGGAACATTACCACAACATTCCAGGAACATTACCATAACGTTTCTGGAACATTACCACAACATTCCAGGAACATTGCCACAACATTCCAGGAACATTACCACATCATTTCTGGAACATTACCACAACATTCCAGGAACATTACCACAATGTTTCTGGAACATTAGCACAACATTCTCAGCATGCACATTTCTAGCTCCTTAAAGCATAAGAAAGCAGATTGAAATACATCACATTATATTGTTCTCCCGATTGAATGGCGATTCGCATTTGATGACCGCATTGTAGGCGCCTCAACAAGGTGATATAGAGACACACGGCATTTTAATTTAATTCAGAGGACATTTGAACAGCATTTCATCGTACAAACACAACCGTATTGTTTAAACTTCAGATGTTGACAATCTAGACGTGTGCGGTTTGAATCTGCAATCGTTGGTTCCCAAGCCAGGTCTTTTTTTCCCCATTGTGCCACCAGGGAAACTCTCTTACAGCTAATTTTTTATTCGGTATACCTATGTCAGTGTGGTCGCCATGGCAGTGTGGTCGCCATGGCAGTGTGGTCAGTCAGGAGTTCCATGCTTCCTTTTTTAGCCTTCTTAGACATAACTAACCCAGAGAAATACTGGTAACTGGGTTATTCACCATCACCTCACCCCTTCCTCTTTATATGCTGCGTACTTCTAGACCCATATTAACAAAGTATCCAAGTTTTTCAGATAATGAAAAAGCATATCAAGCATCTCAAAGTAGGAATTATATGAGCTGGATAAAAAAAAAAAAATTCAACAATACATATATATTTTTTCTGCATTTCTGACTGGATTTATAAATCAAATGAAAACCAAGACAATCTCTCTTCTAGTAGATTCTATCTCAAGCCTTAATTTCACTGTTCCTCTTTATTTTTTCAAAAGAAACCTGGTTAAATAATACTAACCCAGAGAAATACTGGTCACTGAAACATGGTTAAATAATACTAACCCAGAGAAATACTGGTAACTGAAACATGGTTAAAGAATACTAACCCAGAGAAATACTGGTCACTGAAACATGGTTAAATAATACTAACCCAGAGAAATACTGGTAACTGAAACATGGTTAAAGAATACTAACCCAGAGAAATACTGGTAACTGAAACATGGTTAAAGAATACTAACCCAGAGAAATACTGGTCACTGAAACATGGTTAAATAATACTAACCCAGAGAAATACTGGTAACTGAAACATGGTTAAATAATACTAACCCAGAGAAATACTGGTAACTGTGGGATTGAACATGTAATCTTCAGATCTACAGCCAGATCATTAACACTCTGCAACACCAAATCAAATCAAACTTTATTTGTCACATGAGCCGAATACAACAGGCGTAGACCTCACCGTAAAAAGCTTACTTACAAGCCCTTAACCAACAGTGCAGTTCAAGAGGAGTTAAGAAAATATTTACCAAATAAACTAAAGTAAAAATATGTACTGGTACCGAGTCAGTGTGCCGGGGTACAGGTTAGTTGAGGTCATTTGTAAATGTTTTCAGTCTCCTGAGGGGGGAAAAGGTTTTGTCGTGCCCTCTTCACGACTGTCTTGGTGTGTTTGGACCATGATAGTTCATTGGTGATGTGGACACCAAGGAACTTGAAGCTCTCGACCCGCTCCACTACAGCACCGTCAATGTTAATATGGGCCTGTTCGGCCATCCTTTTCCTATAGTCCACGATCAGCTCCTTTGTCTTACTCACGTTGAGTGAGAGGTTGTTGTCCTGGCACCACACTGCCAGTTCTCTGATCTCCTCCCTATAGGCTGACTCATCGTTGTCGCTGATCAGGCCTACCACTGTTGTGTCATCAGCAAACTTAATGATGGTGTTGGAGTTGTGTTTGGCCACACAGTCGTGGGTGAACAGGGAGTACAGGAGGGGACTGAGCACACACCCCTGAGGGGCCCCATTGTTAAGGATCAGCGTGGCAGACGTGTTGTTGCCTTCTCTTACCACCTGGGGACGGCCAGTCAGGAAGTCCAGGATCCAGTTGCAGAGGGAGGTGTTTAGTCCCAGGGGTCCTTAGCTTAGTGATGAGCTTTGAGGGCACTATGGTGTTGAATGCTGAGCTGTAGTCAATGAACAGCATTCTCACATAGGTATTCGTTTTGTCCAGGTGGGAAAGGGCAGTGTGGAGTGCAATAGAGATTGCGTCATCTGTGGATCTGTTGGGGTGGTATGCAAATTGGAGTGGGTCCAGGGTTTCCAGGAGGATGCTGTTAATGTGAGCCATGACCAGCCTTTCAAAGCACTTCATGGCTACTGACGTGAGTGCTGCGGGTGGTAATCATATAGGCAGGTTACCTTCACTTCCTTGGGCACAGGGACTATGGTGGTCTGCCTGAAACATGTAGGTATTACAGACTCAGTCAGGGAGAGGTTGAAAATGTCAGTGAAGTCAGTTGGTCTGCGCATGCTTTGAGTACACATCCTAGTAATCTATCTGGCCCCGCGGCTTTGTGAATGTTGACCTGTTTAAAGGTCTTGCTCACATCGGCTACCGAGAGCGTTATCACACAGTCATCCTGAACGGCTGGTGTTCTCATGCATGCTTCAGTGTTGCTTGCCTCAAAGCGAGCATAAAAGGCATTTAGCTCGTCTGGTAGGCTCGCGTCACTGGGCAGCTCGCATCTTGGTTTCCCTTTAAAATCCGTAATAGTTTTCAAGCTCTGCCACATCGGACGAGCGTCAGAGCCGGTGTAGTAGGATTCAATCTTAATCCTGTATTGGCACTTTGCTTGTTTGATGGTTCGTCTGAGGGCATAGCGGGATTTTTTTTTATAAGTGTCCGGATTAGTCTCCCACTCCTTGAGCTCTAGCCTTTAACTTGATGCGGATGTTGCCTGTAATCCATGGCTTCTGGTTGGGATATGTACGCACAGTCACTGTGGGGTTGACGTTATCGATGCACTTAGTGATGAAGCCGATGACTGAGGTGGTGTATTCCTCAATGCCATTGGATGAATCCCGGAACATATTCCAGTCTGTGCTGCAAAACAGTCCTGTAGCGTAGCATCCGCGTCATCTGACCACTTCCGTACTGAGCGAGTCACTGGTACTTCCTGCTTTAGTTTTTGCTTGTTAGCTGGAATCAGGAGGATAGAATTATTGTCAGATTTGCCAAATGGAGGGTGGTGGAGAGCTTTGTATGCGTCTCTATGTGTGGAGTAAAGGTGATCCAGAGTTTTTTCCCTCTGGTTGCACATTTAACATGCTGGTAAAAATGTGGTAAATCTGATTTAAGTTTCCTGCATTAAAGTCCCCGGCCACTAGGAGCGCCGCTTCTGGGTGAGCATTTTCTTCTTTGCTCATGGCCTTATACAGCTGGTTGAGAGCGGTCTTACTGCCAGCTTCGTTCTGTGGTGGTAA
>NC_042957.1:1349365-1359365 GCF_901001165.1 Salmo trutta | reverse complement strand
CAGAACTGTAAACTACAGGTCAGCACAGAGGAGATAAACCCAGAACTGTAAACTACAGGTCTACACAGAAGAGATAAACCCAGAACTGTAAACTACAGGTCTACACAGAGATAAACCCAGAACTGTAAACTACAGGTCAGCACAGAGATAAACCCAGAACTGTAAATTACAGGTCAACACAGAGATACACCCAGAACGGTAAAGTACAGGTCTACACAGAGATAAACCCAGAACTGTAAACTACAGGTCTACACAGAGATAAACCCAGAAATGTAAACTACAGGTCTACACAGAGATAAACCCAGAACTGTAAACTACAGGTCAACACAGAGATAAACCCAGAACTGTAAATTACAGGTCTACACAGAAGAGATGAACCCAGAACTGTAAACTACAGGTCAGCACAGTCCACTAGAGATTAGTGTTGAGAATAAAGCTTGGACACTCTGATGAGATGAAACCAACATAATCAGAGTTGACAGAACAGCTGGCAGGATGTCAACATCTCACACACTCTGGCTGGCTGACTCGGGCATACAGTAAGGAGGTGGAATTAGGGTGTAGTAGAAACACAAAGAGTCTTCTGGCACGGCCTCAAACAGGTGTAGAGACAAACTAGTCTGGCCGCATTTATTGTTTCTACAAGACCTCACCACAGAGAGAAACAGAGAGGAGGAGGAGAGAGAGAGAGAGAGAGAGAGAGAGAGAGATAGAGAGAGAGAGAGAGAGAGAGAGAGAGAGAGAAAAAAGCAAGACAGCGATAAAGTGGAGGTGGGAGAGAGGGAAGGAGAGCGAGAGAGAGATTGGGGAGGGAGAGAGAGGAGAGAGAGAGAGAGAGAGAGAAAGAGTGAGAGAGAGAGAGAGAGAGAGAGAGAGAGAGAGAGAAAGAGAAAGAGTGAGAGAGAGACAGAGAAAGAGTGAGAGAGAGAAAGAGAGAGAGAGAAAGAGTGAGAGAGAGATGGAGGAAGGGAGATGAGGAAGGGAGATGAGAGGGGAAAGAGAGACAGAGAGAAAGAAAAGCGTTCACGTTGGATAGAGAGACAGATGCTGCTGTTGGGGCACCTCTGGGCGCTCCGAGTACCCAACATGCATTGCGATGGCGGCAGCGTATAAAGCAGTTTTTTTTGTCAGTCATTATCCCGGGCCTGTTATTACCCAGAGTCCTCTGGGATCAAAGACTTGCAGCCGGGGGAAGAAAAAAAAGGAAACGATGGTCTTTTCCACTGTTTAAAAAACAGATCTGTCCAAACCGCTGTTTAGGGAATCAGACAGTCAGGCCTCGCCCCTCAGCCGCAAGACGTCTAAAGTCTACAGGAGAATGAACTAACAGAGGACAATAGACCCATCTCGTCTTACTGGCAGCCTGTAACGTTACATTTAGAGTTGTAGAAGTGGAGGTTTTGAAATTCAAAGGTTCAGCTTCAGTTAATAAAGAAAAAACAAAATAATTGTGAAAATTCTTCGAGTTAGTTTTTGTTTCTTTTCTAGTGTGTGTTTGTGTGTGCGTGTGTCAGTGTGTGTGTGAGTGTGTGTGTGTGTGTGAGTGTGTGTGTGAGCGTGTGTGTGTGAGTGTGTGTGTGAGTGTGTGAGCGTGTGTGTGTGAGTGTGTGTGTGTGTGTGTGTGTGTGTGTGTGTGTGTGAGTGTGTGTGTGTGAGTGTGTGTGTGTGTGTGAGTGTGTGTGTGAGCGTGTGTGTGTGAGTGTGTGTGTGAGTGTGTGTGTGAGCGTGTGTGTGAGTGTGTGTGTGAGTGTGTGTGTGTGTGTGTGTGTGTGTGTGTGTGTGTGTGTGTGTGTGTGTGTGTGTGTGTGTGTGTGTGTGTGTGCATGTAGCAACAGTCATCAAAAGTGTTAAAACGTTGAGAAAATGATTCCAATGCAACAGTTGGACAACAGAAGAAGATATTCTAAACTCAATCCATCAAATAATGAATTCAGGTATTTAATAATGCATTTATGTGGGAATTCAGGTATTTAATTTATTGTGAAATGTAATTTTTTTCTTCTTCTTAGAATGCACTCACGTTCTAATGGTATCAGGAATCTTTTGAGACTTTGTGTTAAAATGAAGGAAATTATATGTTCCTCATTTACATACACTGAGTACGGTATATTTGCATATATGACTAAATTAACATGAAGGGGTGGAACAGGGACGCAACCACCAAAAAAAGCTCTGTCTACCCTACCTGTACTCACCTGCTCTGTTTACCCTACCTGTACTCAGCTGCTCTGTCTACCCTACCTGTACTCACCTGCTCTGTTTACCCTACCTGTACTCACCTGCTCTGTCTACCCTACCTGCACTCACCTGCTCTGTCTACCCTACCTGTACTCACCTGCTTCTCTCTACCCTACCTGTACTCACCTGCTCTGTTCACCCTACCTGTACTCACCTGCTCTGTTCACCCTACCTGTACTCACCTGCTCTGTTTACCCTACCTGCACTCACCTGCTCTGTGTACCCTACCTGCACTCACCTGCTCTTTCTACCCTACCTGCACTCACCTGCTCTGTTTACCCTACCTGCACTCACCTGCTCTGTTTACCCTACCTGTACTCACCTGCTCTGTTTACCCTACCTGTACTCACCTGCTCTGTCTACCCTACCTGTACTCACCTGCTCTGTCTACCCTACCTGCACTCACCTGCTCTGTGTACCCTACCTGCACTCACCTGCTCTGTCTACCCTACCTGCACTCACCTGCTCTGTTTACCCTACCTGCACTCACCTGCTCTGTTTACCCTACCTGTACTCACCTGCTCTGTTTACCCTACCTGTACTCACCTGCTCTGTCTACCCTACCTGTACTCACCTGCTCTGTCTACCCTACCTGTACTCACCTGCTCTGTTTACCCTACCTGTACTCACCTGCTCTGTCTACCCTACCTGTTCTCACCTGCTCTGTCTACCCTACCTGTACTCACCTGCTCTGTCTACCCTACCTGCACTCACCTGCTCTTTCTACCCTACCTGTACTCGCCTGGTCTGTCTACCCTACCTATACTCACATGCTCTGTTACCCTACCTGTACTCACCTGCTGTTTACCCTACCTGTACTCACCTGCTCTGTCTACCCTACCTGCACTCACCTGCTCTGTTTACCCTACCTGTACTCACCTGCTCTGTCCACCCTACCTGCACTCACCTGCTCTGTCTACCCTACCTGTACTCACCTGCTCTGTGAACCCTACCTGTACTCACCTGCTCTGTCTACCTTACCTGTACTCACCTGCTCTGTCTACCCTACCTGTACTCACCTGCTCTGTCTACCCTACCTGTACTCACCTGCTCTGTCTACCCTACCTGTACTCACCTGCTCTGTCTACCCTACCTGCACTCACCTGCTCTGTGTACCCTACCTCTACTCACCTGCTCTGTCTACCCTACCTGCACTCACCTGCTCTGTTTACCCTACCTGTATTCACCTGCTCTGTCTACCCTACCTGTACTCAACTGCTCTGTCTACCCTACCTGTACTCACCTGCTCTGCCTACCCTACCTGTACTCACCTGCTCTGTCTACCCTACCTGTACTCACCTGCTGTTTACCCTACCTGTACTCACCTGCTCTGTCTACCCTACCTGTACTCAACTGCTCTGTATACCCTACCTGTACTCACCTGGTCTGTCTACACTACCTGTACTCACCTGCTCTGTCTACCCTACCTGTACTCACCTGCTCTGTCTACCCTACCTGCACTAACCTGCTCTGTTTACCCTACCTGTACTCACCTGCTCTGTCTACCCTACCTGTACTCACCTGCTCTGTCTACCCTACCTGTACTCACCTGCTCTGTCTACTCTACCTGCACTCACCTGCTCTTTCTACCCTACCTGTACTCACCTGGTCTGTCTACCCTACCTATACTCACATGCTCTGTTACCCTACCTGTACTCACCTGCTCTGTTTACCCTACCTGTACTCACCTGCTCTGTCTACCCTACCTGTACTCACCTGCTCTGTCTACCCTACCTGTACTCACCTGCTCTGTGTACCCTACCTGTACTCACCTGCTCTGTCTACCCTACCTCTACTCACCTGCTCTGTGTACCCTACCTCTACTCACCTGCTCTGTTTACCCTACCTGCACTCACCTGCTCTGTGTACCCTACCTGTATTCACCTGCTCTGTTACCCTACCTGTACTCACCTGCTCTGTCTACCCTACCTGTACTCACCTGCTCTGTCTACACTACCTGTACTCACCTGCTCTGTCTACCCTACCTGTACTCACCTGCTCTCCCTACCCTACCTGTACTCACCTGCTCTGTCTACCCTACCTGCACTCACCTGCTCTGTCTACCCTACCTGTACTCACCTGCTCTGTTTACCCTACCTGTAATCACCTGCTCTGTCTACTCTACCTGTACTCACCTGCTCTGTCTACCCTAACTGTACTCACCTGCTCTGTCTACCATACCTGTACTCACCTGCTCTGTTTACCCTACCTCTACTCACCTGCTCTGTGTACCCTACCTCTACTCACCTGCTCTGTTTACCCTACCTGCACTCACCTGCTCTGTGTACCCTACCTGTATTCACCTGCTCTGTCTACCCTACCTGTACTCACCTGCTCTGTTTACCCTACCTGTCCTCACCTGCTCTGTCTACACTACCTGTACTCACCTGCTCTGTCTACCCTACCTGTACTCACCTGCTCTGCCTACCCTACCTGTACTCACCTGCTCTGTCTACCCTACCTGCACTCACCTGCTCTGTCTACCCTACCTGTACTCACCTGCTCTGTTTACCCTACCTGTAATCACCTGCTCTGTCTACTCTACCTGTACTCACCTGCTCTGTCTACCCTACCTCTACTCACCTGCTCTGTTTACCCTACCTGCACTCACCTGCTCTGTGTACCCTACCTGTATTCACCTGCTCTGTCTACCCTACCTGTACTCACCTGCTCTGTTTACCCTACCTGTACTCACCTGCTCTGTCTACACTACCTGTACTCACCTGCTCTGTCTACCCTACCTGTACTCACCTGCTCTGCCTACCCTACCTGTACTCACCTGCTCTGTCTACCCTACCTGCACTCACCTGCTCTGTCTACCCTACCTGTACTCACCTGCTCTGTTTACCCTACCTGTAATCACCTGCTCTGTCTACTCTACCTGTACTCACCTGCTCTGTCTACCCTACCTGTACTCACCTGCTCTGTCTACCATACCTGTACTCACCTGCTCTGTTTACCCTACCTCTACTCACCTGCTCTGTGTACCCTACCTCTACTCACCTGCTCTGTTGACCTTACCTGCACTCACCTGCTCTGTGTACCCTACCTGTATTCACCTGCTCTGTCTACCCTACCTGTACTCACCTGCTCTGTTTACCCTACCTGTACTCACCTGCTCTGTCTACACTACCTGTACTCACCTGCTCTGTCTACCCTACCTGTACTCACCTGCTCTGCCTACCCTACCTGTACTCACCTGCTCTGTCTACCCTACCTGCACTCACCTGCTCTGTCTACCCTACCTGTACTCACCTGCTCTGTTTACCCTACCTGTAATCACCTGCTCTGTCTACTCTACCTGTACTCACCTGCTCTGTCTACCCTACCTGTACTCACCTGCTCTGTCTACCATACCTGTACTCACCTGCTCTGTTTACCCTACCTGTACTCACCTGCTCTGTTTACCCTACCTGTACTCACCTGCTCTGTCTTCCCTACCTGCACTCACCTGCTCTGTCTACCCTACCAGTACTCACCTGCTCTGTCTACCCTACCTGCACTCACCTGCTCTGTCTACCCTACCTGTACTCACCTGCTCTGTCTACCCTACCTGAACTCACCTGCTCTGTCGACCCTACCTGTACTCACCTGCTCTGTTTACTCCTACCTGTACTCACCTGCTCTGTTTACCCTACCTGCACTCACCTGCTCTGTCTACCCTACCTGTACTCACCTGCTCTGTCTACCCTACCTGTACTCACCTGCTCTGTCTACCCTACCTGTACTCACCTGCTCTGTTTACCCTACCTGTACTCACCTGTACTCACCTGCTCTGTCTACCCTACCTGTACTCACCTGCTCTGTCTAACCTACCTGCACTCACCTGCTCTGTCTGCCCTACCTGTACTCACCTGCTCTGTCTACCCTACCTGCACTCACCTGCTCTGTCTACTCTACCTGCACTCACCTGCTCTGTGTACCCTACCTGTACTCACCTGCTCTGTCAACCCTACCTGCACTCACCTGCTCTGGCTACCCTACCTGATCTCACCTGCTCTGTCTACCCTTCCTGTACTCACCTGCTCTGTCTACCCTACCTGCACTCACCTGCTCTGGGTACCCTACCTGTACTCACCTGCTCTGTCTACCCTACCTGTACTCACCTGCTCTGTCTACCCTACCTGCACTCACCTGCTCTGTTTACCCTACCTGTACACACCTGCTCTGTCTACCCTACCTGTACTCACCTGCTCTGCCTACCCTACCTGCACTCACCTGCTCTGTCTACCCTACCTGTACTCACCTGCTCTGTCCACCCTACCTGTACTCACCTGCTCTGTCTACCCTACCTGTACTCACCTGCTCTGTCTACCCTACCTGTACTCACCTGCTCTGTTGACCCTACCTGTACTCACCTGCTCTGTCTACCCTACCTGCACTCACCTGCTCTGTTCACCCTACCTGTACACACCTGCTCTGTCTACCCTACCTGTACTCACCTGCTCTGTCTACCCTACCTGCACTCACCTGCTCTGTTCACCCTACCTGTACACACCTGCTCTGTCCACCCTACCTGCACTCACCTGCTCTGTCCACCCTACCTGTACTCACCTTCTCTGTCTACCCTACCTGTACTCACCTGCTCTGTCCACCCTACCTGCACTCACCTGCTCTGTCCACCCTACCTGTACTCACCTTCTCTGTCTACCCTACCTGTACTCACCTGCTCTGTCTACCCTACCTGCACTCACCTGCTCTGTCTACCCTACCTGTACTCACCTGCTCTGTCTAGACTGCCTCAGTAATTACTGTTGTCAAGTTCTGTTGCATAATTCAACAAGTGTGTCAATAGCAGAATACCCTTTAAAAGTTTTACATTTAGAAGGAGGTGGTTGTACTAAGCTAACATATGGAATTGTTTTAATGAGGTCATACAATACCAAGGGTCATTTCGCTATTTGATTTTTAATATTATAACCACCTTTAGGTATCAAAAAATATATTTAAAAAATGTATATTTGGCGAGACATTGAATTTAGCCTTACTGCTATTAGCCCATAGAAACACATTGAATAACAGATTACTGCTATTAGCCCATAGAAACACATTGAATAACAGATTCACTTATGGAAAAACAGGTAGTCCAAAAATAAATCAAAATTAAGTTTGTTTTAAAGTTTCTGTCCTATATAATCAGAGATATAAGATTTACTCTCTTTTATTTGGCATTAAACTACTTCCAAATACACTCATTGGCCAGTTTATTAGGTACAATGTTCTAGTACCGGGTCGGGAACCCGCCTTCACCTCCAGAACGGTCTGAATTCTCTGGGTTATTCTACAAGATGTCGGGAAACGTTTCACAGGGATGTTGGTCCATGCTGACGCGATGGCATGACACAGTTACTGCAAACAGGATGGCTGTTCATTCACGCAGTGAACAGCCCATTCCATCTCATCACAAACATGTTCTTCACAAACACAGCCTTCCCTGTGGCTCAGTTGGTAGAGCATGGTGTTTGCAACACCAGGGTTGTGGGTTCGATTCCCACGGGGGGCCAGTTCAAAAATATAATGTATGAAATGTATGCATTCACAACTGTAAGTTGCTCTGGATAAGAGTGTCTACTAAATTACTAAAATGTAAATGTTCTATTGGGTTAAGGTCTGGGGAACTGACCAGGACACTCTACTAAACTCACTGTAATGTTTATCCTCAGTTGTCCAGGGTTGTTGATTGCGTGTTCACTGGACCCTCTTCTTCCTCTTTTTAGCTGATAGGAGTGGAAACCCGGGTGTGGTCGCCTGCTGAAATAGCCAATCCGTGACGAGGACCGATGACTTGTGAATCCCGAGAGAGAGATGCCGTTCTGCACACCACCGTTGTTCTGCGTCGTTATTTGTCTGTTTGTTGCCCGTCGATATTTTTGCAATATTCTTGCCATTCTCCTTCGACGTCTCTCGTCAACGAGCTGTTTTCGCCAGGAGGCCGGCCGTTTCTGAGATAATGGTCCCACCGACGATCATAACACGCTCAAAGACGCTTAGGTCACCGGTTTCGTCCATTGTTAACATTCAATCAAACAGTAACTGAATGTCTTGATGCCTGTCTGCTTGCTTTACATAGCAAGCCACAACCACGTGACTCACTGACTATAGGAGCGAACCATTTAGAAGGATTACTTTATCCTATCACAGGTATTCCTTAAAGAGGTGGGGTTTCAGGTGTCTCCGGAAGGTGGTGATTGACTCCGCTGTCCTCTTTCTTGTGATGTAAGTTCTCTTTCTTGTGATGTAAGTTCTCTTTGTTGTGATGTAAATGCTCTTTCTTGTGATGTAAATTATCTTTGTTGTGATGTAAATTATCTTTGTTGTGATGTAAATTCTCTTTGTTGTGATGTAAATTATCTTTGTTGTGATGTAAATTCTCTTTGTTGTGATGTAAATTATCTTTGTTGTGATGTAAATTCTCTTTGTTGTGATGTAAATTCTCTTTGTTGTGATGTAAATTCTCTTTCTTGTGATGTAAATTCTCTTTCTTGTGATGTAAATTCTCTTTGTTGTGATGTAAGTGTCGAGACGACGCGTTAAATCCCAGACGAAGCTTTAGTGTTCTTATAGATGCAACGCAAAGACAACGTGTTCCATTGAGCCCGTTTCATTACCGAGGTTTGTTTAACAGGTCATTACAAACATTTCTGCGGTCGTAATGTTGAAGGGGGAAAAAAAAACGACAGGCACAAGCAAGAGATTGAAAAAGAGTCGAAGGAATAAAATGAAAGCATTCAAACCAGCGAGATTTAAGTGATTTTGCACCTTTCTAACACAGGAAATAGATGGATGAAAAAGAAAGATCCTCAGATGGGCGTAGCATGCGTGTTTATTATTTTAAATGTATATTTTACCAGGTAAGTTAACTGTGAACACATTCTCATTTTATCCAGGACACCAGGGTTAACACCCCTACTCTTACGATAAGTACCATGGGATATTTTAGTGACCACAGAGAGTCAGGACACCCGTTTGATGTCCCATCCGAAAGACGGCACCCTACACAGGGCACTGTCCCCAATCGCTGCCCCTACACAGGGCAATGTCCCCCAATCACTGCCCTGGGGCATTGGGATATTTAGACCAGAGGAAAGAGTGCCTCCTACTGGCCCTCCAACACCACTTCCAGCTGCATCTGGTCTCCCATCCAAGGACTGACCAGGACCAACCCTGCTTAGCTTCAGAACCAAGCCAGCAGTGGGATGCAGGGTGGGATGCAGGGTGTTGCTAGTGTGTGTTACCTGGCAGGCGACGGGGCGGGTCAGTGATGTTGGGCAGGCCCGTGGCTCGGCTGGAGGAGAGGGGCGTGGTGGAGTGGACAGACGGGGAGGTCATGGGACTCAGGTAGGACGGGTAGGACTGCTCATAGGGCCAGGGAGGAGACGACTGGGACTGGCGAGGGTCTGGAGGAGGAGGAGAGGGGTATGGTTAGAAAGGAGGAGGAGGAGGAGGAGGAGGAGCAGAGGAGGTGGAGGAGGAGAAGGAGGAGGAGGAGACGACTGGGACTGGCGAGGGTCTGGAGGAGGAGAGGAGGTGGAGGAGGAAGAGGAGGAGGAGGAGGAGGAGAGGGGTATGGTTAGAAAGGAGGAGGAGGAGGAGGAGGAGAGGAGGTGGAGGAGGAGGGGGAGGAGGAGGAGCAAGGAGGGAGGAGGTGGAGGAGGAGGAGGAGGAGGAGAGGAGAGGAGGAGGAGGAGGAGGAGGAGAGGAGGAGGAGCAGGAGGAGGAGGAGGAGAGGAGAGGGGTATGGTTAGAAAGGAGGAGGAGGAGG
>NC_042957.1:1308058-1348865 GCF_901001165.1 Salmo trutta | reverse complement strand
ATTAGGGTTTGAGGTTAGGGTTTGAGGTTAGGGCTTGAGGTTAGGGTTTGAGATTAGGACTTGAGGTTAGGGTTTGAGATTAGGGCTTGAGTTAGGGTTTGAGGTTAGGGTTTGAGTTTAGGGTTTGAGATTAGGGTTTGAGGTCAGGGTTTGAGATTAGGGTTTGAGGTTAGGTTTTGAGGTTAGGGTTTGAGATTAGGGTTTGAGATTAGGGTTTAAGGTTAGGGTTTGAGATTAGGGTTTGAGATTAGGGTTTGAGGTTAGGGTTTGAGATTAGGGTTTGAGGTTAGGGTTTGAGATTGGGTTTGAGGTTAGGGTTTGAGGTTAGGGTTTGAGATTAGGGTTTGAGGTTAGGGTTTGAGATTAGGGTTTGAGGTTAGGGTTTGAGGTTAGGGTTTGAGGTTAGGGTTTGAGGTTTGAGGTTAGGGTTGAGATTAGGGTTTGAGGTTAGGGTTTGAGATTAGGGTTTGAGGTTAGGGTTGAGGTTAGGGTTTGAGGTTTTAGGTTAGGGTTTGAGATTAGGTTTGAGGTTAGGGTTTGAGATTAGGGTTTGAGGTTTGAGGTTAGGGTTTGAGATTAGGGTTTGAGTTTAGGGTTTGAGATTAGGGTTTGAGGTTAGGGTTTGAGATTAGGGTTTGAGATTAGGGTTTGAGTTTAGGGTTTGAGATTATAGTTTGAGATTAGGGTTTGAGGTTTGAGGTTAGGGTTTGAGATTAGGGTTTGAGATTAGGGTTTGAGATTAGGGTTTGAGTTTAGGGTTTGAGATTAGGGTTTGAGGTTAGGGTTTGAGGATAGGGTTTGAGGTTAGGGTTTGAGAATAGGGTTTGATATTAGGGTTTGAGGTTAGGGTTTGAGGTTGGGGTTTGAGATTAGGGCTTGAGGTTAGGGTTTGAGAATAGGGCTTGAGGTTAGGGTTTGAGATTAGGGCTTGAGGTTAGGGTTGAGATTAGGGCTTGAGGTTAGGGTTTGAGGTTAGGGCTTGAGGTTAGGGTTTGAGATTAGGACTTGAGGTTAGGGTTTGCAATTAGGGTTTGAGGTTAGTGTTTGAGATTAGGGTTTGAGATTAGGGTTTGAGGTTTGAGATTAGGGTTTGAGATTAGGGTTTGAGTTTAGGGTTTGAGATTAGGGTTTGAGGTTAGGGTTTGAGATTAGGGTTTGAGAGTAGGGTTTGCAATTAGGGTTTGAGGTTAGGGTT
This sequence comes from Salmo trutta, assembly GCF_901001165.1. Taxonomy (NCBI): domain Eukaryota; kingdom Metazoa; phylum Chordata; class Actinopteri; order Salmoniformes; family Salmonidae; genus Salmo; species Salmo trutta. Next base: position 1,347,670 of record NC_042957.1, on the reverse strand, counting down.
TGAGGTTATTGTTTGAGGTTTGAGGTTAGGGTTTGAGATTAGGGTCTGAGGTTAGGGTTTGAGGTTAGGGTTTGCGATTAGGGTTTGAGATTAGGGTTTGAGATTAGGGTTTGCAGTTAGGATTTGACGGTTAGGGCTTGAGCTTAGGGTTTGAGATTAGGGCTTGAGGTTAGGGTTTGAGATTATGGCTTGAGGTTAGGTTTGAGGTTAGGGTTTGAGGTTAGGGTTTGAGGTTTGAGGTTAGGGTTTGAGGTTAGGGTTTGGGGTTTGAGGTTAGGGTTTGAGGTTAGGGTTTGAGGTTAGGGTTTGAGGTTTGAGGTTAGGGTTTGAGATTAGGGTTTGAGATTAGATTGAGTTTAGGGTTTGAGATTTGGGTTTGAGGTTAGGGTTTGAGGTTAGGGTTTGAGGTTAGGGTTTGGGGTTAGGGTTTGAGGTTAGGGTTTTGAGGTTGAGGTTAGGGTTTGAGATTAGGGTTTGAGGTTTGAGGTTAGGGTTTGAGATTAGGGTTTGAGATTAGGGTTTGAGTTTAGGGTTTGAGATTAGGGTTTGAGGTTAGGGTTTGAGGTTAGGGTTTGAGGTTAGGGTTTGAGATTAGGGTTGATATTAGGGTTTGAGGTTAGGGTTTGAGTTTGGGGTTTGAGATTAGGGCTTGAGGTTAGGGTTTGAGATTAGGGCTTGAGGTTAGGGTTTGAGATTAGGGCTTGAGGTTAGGGTTTGAGATTAGGGCTTGAGGTTAGGGTTTGAGATTAGGACTTGAGGTTAGGGTTTGCAATTAGGGTTTGAGGTTAGGGTTTGAGGTTAGGGTTTGAGGTTAGGGTTTGAGGTTAGGGTTTGAGGTTTGAGGTTAGGGTTTGAGATTAGAGTTTGAGGTTTGAGGTTAGGGTTTGAGATTAGGGTTTGAGATTAGGGTTTGAGTTTAGGGTTTGAGATTAGGGTTTGAGGTTAGGGTTTGAGGTTAGGGTTTGAGGTTAGGGTTTGAGATTAGGGTTTGATATTAGGGTTTGAGGTTAGGGTTTGAGGTTGGGGTTTGAGATTAGGGCTTGAGGTTAGGGTTTGAGAATAGGGCTTGAGGTTAGGGTTTGAGATTAGGGCTTGAGGTTAGGGTTTGAGATTAGGGCTTGAGTTTAGGGTTTGAGATTAGGTCTTGAGGTTAGGGTTTGAGATTAGGACTTGAGGTTAGGGTTTGCAATTAGGGTTTGAGGTTAGGGTTTGAGATTAGGGTTTGAGGTTAGGGTTTGAGGTTAGGGCTTGAGGTTAGGGTTTGAGATTAGGACTTGAGGTTAGGGTTTGAGATTAGGGCTTGAGTTTAGGGTTTGAGGTTAGGGTTTGAGTTTAGGGTTTGAGATTAGGGTTTGAGGTCAGGTTTTGAGATTAGGGTTTGAGGTTAGGTTTTGAGGTTAGGGTTTGAGATTAGGGTTTGAGATTAGGGTTTAAGGTTAGGGTTTGAGATTAGGGTTTGAGATTAGGGTTTGAGGTTAGGGTTTGAGATTAGGGTTTGAGGTTAGGGTTTGAGATTGAGGTTTGAGGTTAGGGTTTGAGATTAGGGTTTGAGATTAGGGTTTGAGGTTAGGGTTTGAGTTTAGGGTTTGAGGTTAGGGTTTGAGGTTAGGGTTTGAGGTTAGGGTTGAGGTTTGAGGTTAGGGTTTGAGATTAGGGTTTGAGGTTTGAGGTTAGGGTTTGAGATTAGGGTTTGAGGTTAGGGTTTGAGGTAGGGTTTGAGGTTTTAGGTTTAGGGTTGAGATTAGGGTTGAGGTTAGGGTTTGAGATTAGGGTTTGAGGTTTGAGGTTAGGGTTTGAGATTAGGGTTTGAGTTTAGGGTTTGAGATTAGGGTTTGAGGTTAGGGTTTGAGATTAGGGTTTTGAGATTAGGGTTTGAGTTTTAGGGTTTGAGATTATAGTTTGAGATTAGGGTTTGAGGTTTGAGGTTAGGGTTTGAGATTAGAGTTTGAGGTTTGAGGTTAGGGTTTGAGATTAGGGTTTGAGATTAGGGTTTGAGTTTAGGGTTTGAGATTAGGGTTTGAGGTTAGGGTTTGAGGTTAGGGTTTGAGATTAGGGTTTGATATTAGGGTTTGAGGTTAGGGTTTGAGGTTGGGGTTTGAGATTAGGGCTTGAGGTTAGGGTTTGAGAATAGGGCTTGAGGTTAGGGTTTGAGATTAGGGCTTGAGGTTAGGGTTTGAGCTTTGAGGTTAGGTTTGAGATAGGGCTTTGAGGTTAGGTTTGGAGATTAGGACTTGAGGTTAGGGTTTGCAATTTAGGGTTTGAGGTTAGGGTTTGAGATTAGGGTTTGAGATTAGGGTTTTGAGGTTTGAGGTTAGGGTTTTGAGATTAGGGTTTGAGTTTAGGGTTTGAGATTAGGGTTTGAGGTTAGGGTTTGAGATTAGGGTTTGAGAGTAGGGTTTGCAATTAGGGTTTGAGTTTAGTGTTTGAGGTTAGGGTTTGAGGTTTGAGGTTAGGGTTTGAGATTAGGGTTTGAGGTTAGGGTTTGAGGTTAGGGTTTGCGATTAGGGTTTTGAGATTAGGGTTTGAGATTAGGGTTTGCAGTTAGGATTTGACGTTAGGGCTTGAGCTTAGGGTTTGAGATTAGGGCTTGAGGTTAGGGTTTGAGCTTATGGCTTGAGGTTAGGTTTGAGGTTAGGGTTTGAGGTTAGGTTTTGAGGTTTGAGGTTAGGGTTTGAGGTTAGGGTTTGAGGTTTGAGGTTAGGGTTTGAGGTTAGGGTTTGAGGTTTGAGGTTAGGGTTTGAGATTAGGGTTTGAGATTAGATTGAGTTTAGGGTTTGAGATTAGGGTTTGAGGTTAGGGTTTGAGGTTAGGGTTTGAGGTTAGGGTTTGGGGTTAGGGTTTGAGGTTAGGGTTTGAGGTTTGAGGTTAGGGTTTGAGATTAGGGTTTGAGGTTTGAGGTTAGGGTTTGAGATTAGGGTTTGAGATTAGGGTTTGAGTTTAGGGTTTGAGATTAGGGTTTGAGGTTAGGGTTTGAGGGTTAGGGTTTGAGGTTAGGGTTTGAGATTAGGGTTTGATATTAGGGTTTGAGGTTAGGGTTTGAGTTTGGGGTTGAGATTAGGGCTTGAGGTTAGGGGTTTGAGATTAGGGCTTGAGGTTAGGGTTTGAGATTAGGGCTTTGAGGTTAGGGTTTGAGATTAGGGCTTGAGGTTAGGGTTTGAGATTAGGGCTTGAGGTTAGGGTTTGAGATTAGGACTTGAGGTTAGGGTTTGCAATTAGGGGTTTGAGGTTAGGGTTTGAGGTTAGGGTTTGAGGTTAGGGTTTGAGGTTAGGGTTTGAGGTTTGAGGTTAGGGTTTGAGATTAGAGTTTGAGGTTTGAGGTTAGGGTTTGAGATTAGGGTTTGAGGTTAGGGTTGAGATTAGGGTTTGATATTAGGGTTTGAGGTTAGGGTTTGAGGTTGGGGTTTGAGATTAGGGCTTGAGGTTAGGGTTTGAGAATAGGGCTTGAGGTTAGGGTTTGAGATTAGGGTTTGAGATTAGGGTTTGAGGTTAGGGTTTGAGATTAGGGCTTGAGGTTAGGGTTTGAGATTAGGGCTTGAGGTTAGGGTTTGAGATTAGGACTTGAGGTTAGGGTTTGCAATTAGGGTTTGAGGTTAGGGTTTGAGGTTAGGGCTTGAGGTTAGGGTTTGAGATTAGGACTTGAGGTTAGGGTTTGAGATTAGGGCTTGAGTTTAGGGTTTGAGGTTAGGGTTTGAGTTTAGGGTTTGAGATTAGGGTTTGAGGTCAGGGTTTGAGATTAGGGTTTGAGGTTAGGTTTTGAGGTTAGGGTTTGAGATTAGGGTTTGAGATTAGGGTTTAAGGTTAGGGTTTGAGATTAGGGTTTTGAGGTTAGGGTTTGAGATTAGGGTTTGAGGTTAGGGTTTGAGATTAGGGTTTGAGGTTAGGTTTGAGGTTAGGGTTTGAGGTTAGGGTTTGAGGTTTGAGGTTAGGGTTTGAGATTAGGGTTTGAGGTTAGGGTTTGAGGTTAGGGTTTGAGGTTAGGGTTTGAGGTTTTAGGTTAGGGTTTGAGATTAGGGTTTGAGGTTAGGGTTTGAGATTAGGGTTTGAGGTTTGAGGTTAGGGTTTGAGATTAGGGTTTGAGTTTAGGGTTTGAGATTAGGGTTTGAGGTTAGGGTTTGAGATTAGGGTTTGAGTTTAGGGTTTGAGTTTAGGGTTTGAGCTTATAGTTTGAGATTAGGGTTTGAGGTTTGAGGTTAGGGTTTGAGGTTAGGGTTTGAGGTTAGGGTTTGAGATTGGGGTTTGAGGTTAGGGTTTGAGGTTAGGGTTTGAGATTAGGGTTTGAGGTTAGGGTTTGAGATTAGGGTTTGAGGTTTGAGGTTAGGGTTTGAGATTAGGGTTTGAGGTTAGGGTTTGAGGTTAGGGTTTGAGGTTAGGGTTTGAGGTTTGAGGTTAGGGTTTGAGATTAGGGTTTGAGGTTAGGGTTTGAGATTAGGGTTTGAGGTTAGGGTTTGAGGTTAAGGTTTGAGGTTAGGGTTTGAGATTAGGGTTTGAGGTTAGGGTTTGAGGTTAGGGTTTGAGATTAGGGTTTGAGTTTAGGGTTTGAGGTTAGGGTTTGAGATTAGGGTTTGAGGTTAGGGTTTGAGGTTTGAGGTTAGGGTTTGAGGTTAGGGTTTGAGGTTAGGGTTTGAGATTGGGGTTTGAGGTTAGGGTTTGAGGTTAGGGTTTGAGATTAGGGTTTGAGGTTAGGGTTTGAGGTTAGGGTTTGAGATTAGTGTTTGAGGTTAGGGTTTGAGATTAGGGTTTTGAGATTAGGTTTTGAGGTTAGGGTTTGAGGTTAGGGTTTTGAGATTAGGGTTTGCGGTTAGGGTTTGAGGTTGAGGTTAGGGTTTGAGTTTAGGGTTTGAGGTTAGGGTTTGAGGTTAGGGTTTGAGGTTAAGGTTTGAGGTTAAGGTGTGAGGTTAGGGTTAAAGATTTTAGGTTAGGGTTTGAGATTAGGGTTTGAGGTTAGGGTTTGAGATTGGGGTTTGAGGTTAGGGTTTGAGGTTAGGGTATGAGGTTAGGGTTTGAGGTTAGGGTTTGAGGTTAGGGTTTGAGGTTAGGGTTTGAGGTTAGGGTTTGAGGTTAGGGTTTGAGGTTAGGGTTTGAGGTTAGGGTTTGAGATTAGGGTTTGAGGTTAGGGTTTGAGATTAGTGTTTGAGGTTAGTGTTTGAGGTTAGGGTTGAGGTTAGGGTTTGAGATTAGGGTTTGAGGTTAGGGTTTGAGATTAGGGTTTGAGGTTAGGGTTTGAGATTAGGGTTTGAGGTTAGGGTTTGAGGTTAGGGTTTGAGGTTAGGGTTTGAGGTTGAGGTTAGGGTTTGAAGTTAGGGTTTGAGGCTTTAAGGTTAGGGTTTAGTGTTCTAAGGTTAGGGTTTAGGGCTTTAGGGTTAGGGTTTAGGGCTTTAAGGTTAGGGTTTAGGGCTTTAAGGTTAGGGTTTAGGGCTTTAAGGTTAGGGTTTAGGGCTTTAAGGTTAGGGTTTAGGGTTTTATGGTTAGGGTAAGGTTAGGGTTTAGGGTTTTAAGGTTAGGGTTTAAGGTTAGGTTTTAGGGTTTTAAGGTTAGGGTTTAGGGTTAGGCTTTAAGGTTAGGCTTTAAGGTTAAGGGCTTTAGGGTTAGGGTTTAGGGCTTTAAGGTTAGGGTTTAGGGCTTTAAGGTTAGGGTTTAGGGCTTTAAGGTTAGGGTTTAGTGTTTTAAGGTTAGGGTTTAGGGCTTTAAGGTTAGGGTTTAAGGTTAGGATTTAAGGTTTATTTAACCAGGAAAATTGAGACCCAGAGTTTCTTTTTCAAGGGAGACCTGGTTAAGAAGGCAGCAACACTCAATACATTACATCATTAAAACATACAACAATACAATACAACATGATCCAGCCTAAAAAAGCATTTACACTCCTCTGTAACAGAGTCTCCCATCAATATTTTACATTCATTCAGAGGCATTAACATAACTGGATGAAGCATGGATTGTAGACTATTCCATGCCTCTGGTGCACAAGAAGAGAAGGCAGTCTTCCCTAATACTGTGAACGTCCTGGGGACTTTAAGTAGCAACCACCTAACAGACCGGTTATGGTAACATAGCAACCACCTAGCAGACCGGGTATGGTAACATAGCAACCACCTAGCAGACCGGGTATGGTAACATAGCAACCACCTAGCAGACCGGGTATGGTAACATAGCAACCACCTAGCAGACCGGGTATGGTAACATAGCAACCACCTAGCAGACCGGGTATGGTAACATAGCAACCACCTAGCAGACCGGGTATGGTAACATAGCAACCACCTAGCAGACCGGGTATGGTAACATAGCAACCACCTAGCAGACCGGGTATGGTAACATAGCAACCACATAGCAGACCGGGTATGGTAACATAGCAACCACCTAGCAGACCAGGTATGGTAACATAGCAACCACCTAACAGACCGGGTATGGTAACATAGCAACCACCTAGCAGACCGGGTATGGTAACATAGCAACCACCTAACAGACCGGGTATGGTAACATAGCAACCACCTAGCAGACCAGGTATGGTAACTGCTGCTGGTGAAGGAGACCAGACTACAAAGAAGGAGTTTACCCAAAAGGCCTTTGTAGATGAACACATATAAATGTATCTTTCTGCGCATATAAAGTGACGTCCAACCTACCATTTGGTACAATGTGCAATAGTGGTTGAGTGACTCTGCATTTGTAATAAAGCTCAAGGATGCCTGATAAACAGAGTCCAGTCTCTGGTAGACAGAGGAGGCTGCATGATAAACAGAGTCCAGTCTCTGTAAGACAGAGGAGGCTGCATGCATATACAACAAGTCACCATCATCAATTACAGAGAGAAAAGTGGGCTGAACAAGCTTCTTTCTAGCCATAAGCGGGAAGCAAGCCTTATTACGAAAATAAAAACCCAATTTCAATTATAGCTTCCTCACAAGATCATCCATATGAACTTTAAAGGACAACTTGTCATCCAACCAAATACCTACGTATTTGTAGGATGACACTTTTTCAATGGATAAGCCACCAGATGTGACAATGCTAACCTTCTCTGGCAGAGTTCTAGCTCTGGAAATAGGTAATGAATTTAGTTTTTTGTACATTCAAGACAAGTTTGAGGCCATAAAGGGAGGCCTGCAGTGACTGAAAAGCAGTCTGGAGCTCTTCAACAGTCTGAACTAGAGGTCGACCAATTAATCGGAATGGCCGATTAATTAGGGCCGATTTCAGGTTTTCATAACAAATGGAAATTGGTATTTTTGGATGCCGATTTGGCTGATTTTTTTTTAACCTTTATTTAACTAGGCAAGTCAGTTAAGAACACATTCTTATTTTCAATGACGGCCTACCGGGGAACAGTGGGTTAACTGCCTTGTTCAGGGGCAGAACGACAGATTTTTACCTTGTCAGCTCGGGGATTCAATCTTGCAACCTTACGGTTAACAAGTCCAACGCTCTAACCACCTGCTTTACATTGCACTCCACGAGGAGCCTGCCTGTTACGCGAATGCAGTAAGAAGCAAAGGTAAGTTGCTAGCTAGCATTAAACTTATCTTATAAAAAACAACCAATCAATCATAATCACTAGTTAACTACACATGGTTGATGATATTACTAGTTTATCTAGCCTGTCCTGCATTGCATATAATCGCTTAGGTACACGTTGCTCCAACCATAAACATCAATGCCTTTCTTAAAATCAATACACAAGTATATATTTTTAAACCTGCATATTTAGTTAATATTGCCTGCTAACATGAATTTCTTTTAACTAGGGAAAATGTGTCACTTCTCTTGCAAACAGAGTCAAGGTATATGCAGCAGTTTGGGCCGCCTGGCTCGTTGCGAACTGTAAAGACTATTTCTTCCTAACAAAGACAGCCGACTTCACCAAACGGGGGATGATTTAACAAAAGCGCATTTGCGAAAAAAGCACAATCGTTGCACGACTGTACCTAACCATAAACATCAATGCCTTTCTTAAAATCAATACACAGAAGTATGTATTTTTAAACCTGCATATTTAGCTAAAAGAAATCCAGGTTAGCAGGCAATATTAACCAGGTGAAATTGTGTCATTTTGCATTCATTGCACGCAGAGTCAGGGTATATGCAACAGTTTGGGCCGCCTGGCTCGTTGCGAACTAATTTGCCAGAGTTTTACGTAATTTTGACATAACATTGAAGGTTGTGCAATGTAACAGCAATATTTAGACTTAGGGATGCCACCCGTTAGATAAAATACGGAACAGTTCCGTATTTCACTGAAAGAATAAACGTTTTGTTTTTGAGATGATCGTTTCTGGATTCGACCATATTAATGACCTAAGGCTCGTGTTTCTGTGTGTCATTATGTTATAATTAAGTCTTTGATTTGATAGAGCAGTCTGACTGAGCGATGGTAGGCAGCAGCAGGCTCGTAAGCGTTCATTCAAACAGCACTTTCATGCGTTTGCCAGCAGCCCTTCGCAATGCATTGCGCTGTTTATGACTTCAAGCCTGTCAACTCCCAAGATTAGGCTGGTGTAACTGATGTGAAATGGCTAGCTAGTTAGCCGGGTGCGCGCTAAAAGCGTTTCAAACGTCACTCGCTCTGAGACTCGGGAGTGGTTGTTCCCCTTGCTCTGCATGGGTAACGCTGCTTCGAGGGTGGCTGTTGTCGACGTGTTCCTGGTTCGAGCCCAGGTAGGAGCGAGGAAAGGGACGGAAGCTATACTGTTACACTGGCAATACTAAAGTGCCTATAAGAACATCCAATAGTCAAAGGTATATGAAATGCAAATCGTATAGAGAGAAATAGTCCTATAATTTCTATAATAAGTACAACCTAAAACTTCTTACCTGGGAATATTGAAGACTCATGTTAAAAGGAACCACCAGCTTTCATATGTTTTCATGTTCTGAGCAAGGAACTTAAACATTAGCTTTTTTACATGGCACATGTTGCACTTTTACTTTCTTCTCCAACACTTTGTTTTTGCACTATTTAAACCAAATTGAACATGTTTCATTATTTATTTGAGGCTAAATTGATTTTATTGATGTATTATATTAAGTTAAAATAAGTGTTCATTCAGTATTGTTGTAATTGTCATTATTACAAATAAAAATAAATAAAAAATTGGCCGATTAATCGGTATCGGCTTTTTTGACCCTCCAATAATCAGTATCGGTATCAGCGTTGAAAAATCATAATCGGTCGACCTCTAGTCTGAACCAGAGAAGGAGCACATGAATATATAACTGTATCATCTGCATATATGAATATATAACTGTATCATCTGCATACATGAATATATGACTGGAGCATCTGCATATACTCTAGATGTAACTTTGCTGGTTGCATCCCATTTCCCAAATCATTAATACAAAAAGAGAACAACACAGGAGCTAAAATGGAATTAAGGTTCGGGTTAAAGGCTTTAAGGTTAGGATTAAGGTTCGGGTTAAAGGCTTTAAGGTTAGGATTAATGTTTGGGTTAAAGGCTTTAAGGTTAGGATTAATGTTCGGGTTTAAGGCTTTAAGGTTAGGATTAATGTTTGGGTTTAAGGCTTTAAGGTTAGGGTTTAATGTTTGGTTTTAAGGCTTTAAGGTTAGGGTTTAATGTTTGGTTTTAAGGCTTTAAGGTTAGGGTTCAACCCTAACCCTTTACACTTACCATTTGCTCGCTACACTTGGTCTTGTGCGGCTTACGTGGGCCTAGCAACAGGCCTAGCTTATCCCCAGGCTAAGACTGGTCCTGTGTTCACACAAGCATTTGTTAATCCTGGGCTAAGGATTCCACCTTGTATCCCAAAGCCCTGGGTTAAGGATTCCACCTTGTATCCCAAAGCCCTGGGTTAAGGATTCCACCTTGTATTCCAAAGCCCTGGGCTAAGGATTCCACATTGTATTGCAAAGCCCTGGGCTAAGGATTCCACCTTGTATTCCAAAGCCCTGGGCTAAGGATTCCACCTTGTATTCCAAAGCCCTGGGCTAAGGATTCCACCTTGTATTCCAAAGCCCTGGGATAAGGATTCCACCTTGTATTCCAAAGCCCTGGGCTAAGGATTCCACCTTGTATTCCAAAGCCCTGGGCTAAGGATTCCACCTTGTATTCCAAAGCCCTGGGTTAAGGATTCCACCTTGTATCCCAAAGCCCTGGGTCAAGGATTCCACCTTGTATTCCAAAGCCCTGGGCTAAGGGACAAACACACATGCAACATTCTATCTCTGCTCCCAATGTTAGAAGCAACAAGGCCTGTATTAACATGACTTCCTCCTGCTTCTAGCCTAACATTTCATTTCCAACAGGAATGGTTTATATAAACTATGCCGTCTTCCTGTCTGACCTCGGAAACAAGGTTTCCCTTTTAAAATCTCGCCCCTGTACAGAGCATGCTGTGCACAGACGAGACATCAACTTTTCTGATCCAGGTGAAATCATGCAACAATATTATCACGGATAGCAATATCACGGTGCTTTAAGATTCATCACCAAACGCTCGATCACTCACCCATCACTGTGACCTGTATGTTATGGTGCAGTGGACCTCTCTCTCCACCAGGAGGCTAAAGCACTGGTACACTTGTTTGTGTACAAAGCATTGATGGGACAACTCCCTTTGTATCTCTGTTCCTTACTGACCAGATCAGTCACTCAATACAGTCTTGGTTCAGAGTCGCTGCTGTCCTTTTTCTTTTCCTCAAGGCTTAGAACTGAGATGGGGGAAACAATCTTTTTCCCATAATGCCCCTTCATGCTGGAACATGCTTCAAAAGAGTTTAAAGTTAGTGTCTGTTTTTAAGACTCTGATCGACAACATCGTTTGTGATTAGCTGCAGTTTACATTTTAGTCATTTTAGCAGACACTCTTATCCAGAGTGACTCACAGTAGTGAATGCATACATTTCATACATTTTTTTTCCCCCGTATTGGCCCCCCGTGGGAATCAAACCCACAACCCTGGCGTTGCAAACACCATGCTCTACCAACTGAGCCACACGGGACCAGTTGTTTCTAATCTTCACTTGTATCTGTAACTTGTGACACTTTGTCTTTTGTGTTTATTTAGTATTTTGTGTGTATTTAGTATTTTTCTGTCAAATTAGATTTACACTCTACTATTTCCCTGTTTTGCCTTCTTGCCAGGTCGGTCTCGCAAAAATAGTTTTTTAACCACAATGGGTGTTTCCTGGTAAAATAAAGGTTAAATAAATAAATAAAAATATCCAATTAAATGTCAACATGAAATCAGATGAAAATTGAGTGTTTGCTTCCAGCTGTAGAGTTTGTGGCTTCAGTTGACCATCTAAGTGAGAAGATCTTAGCCAGCCTGACGAGCAACCAATGTTTTCGCACGGATGAAATTATACTGAACAAAAATAGAAACGCAACATGAAAAGTATTGGTCCCATTTTTCATGAGCTGAAATAAGATTGCACAAATTTGTTTACATCACTATTACTAATACAGGTGTGCACCAGGTGTGTTACAGTAATACAGGTGTATACCAGGTGAGGTGTGTTACATTAACACAGGTGTGTACCAGGTGTGTTACAGAAATACAGGTGTGTACCAGGTGTGTTACAGTAATACAGGTGTGTACCAGGTGAGGTGTGTTACATTAATACAGGTATATACCAGGTGTGTTACAGAAATACAGGTGTATACGAGGTGTGTTACAGTAATACAGGTGTGTACCAGGTGAGGTGTGTTACAGTAATACAGGTATATACCAGGTGTGTTACAGAAATGCAGGTGTGTACGAGGTGTGTTACAGTAATACAGGTGTATACCAGGTGAGGTGTGTTACAGTAATACAGGTGTGTACCAGGTGAGGTGTGTTACAGTAATAAAGGTATATACCAGGTGTGTTACAGTAACACAGGTATATACCAGGTGTGTTACAGTAATACAGGTGTGTACCAGGTGTGTTACAGTAATACAGGTGTGCACCAGGTATGTTACAGTAATACAGGTATATACCAGGTGTGTTACAGTAATACAGGTGTGTACCAGGTGTGTTACAGTAATACAGGTGTGCACCAGGTGTGTTACAGTAATACAGATATATACCAGGTGTTTTACAGTAACACAGGTGTGTACCAGGTGTGTTACAGTAATACAGGTGTGTACCAGGTGTGTTACAGTAATACTGGTGTATACCAGGTGTGTTACAGAAATACAGGTGTGTACGAGGTGTGTTACAGTAATACAGGTGTGTACCAGGTGAGGTGTGTTACATTAATACAGGTATATACCAGGTGTGTTACAGAAATACAGGTGTGTACGAGGTGTGTTACAGTAATACAGGTGTGTACCAGGTGAGGTGTGTTACAGTAATACAGGTATATACCAGGTGTGTTACAGAAATGCAGGTGTGTACGAGGTGTGTTACAGTAATACAGGTGTATACCAGGTGAGGTGTGTTACAGTAATACAGGTATATTCTAGGTGTGTTACAGTAACACAGGTGTGTACCAGGTGTGTTAGAGTAATACAGGTGTGTACCTGGTGTGTTACAGTAATACAGGTGTGTACCAGGTGTGTTACAGTAACACAGGTGTGCACCAGGTGTGTTACAGTAATACAGGTATATACCAGGTGTGTTACAGTAATACAGGTATATACCAGGTGTGTTACAGTAATACAGATATATACCAGGTGTGTTACACTAATACAGGTATATAACAGGTGTGTTACAGTAATACAGGTGTGTACCAGGTGTGTTACAGTAATACAGGTGTGCACCAGGTATGTTACAGTAATACAGGTGTGTACCAGGTGTGTTACAGTAATACAGGTGTGCACCAGGTATGTTACAGTAATACAGGTGTGCACCAGGTATGTTACAGTAATACAGGAGTGTATCAGGTGTGTTACAGTAATACAGGTGTGTACCAGGTGTGTTACAGTAATACAGGTGTGCACCAGGTGTGTTACAGCAATACAGGTGTGTACCAGGTGTGTTACAGTAATACAGGTGTGCTACAATATTACAGGTGTGCACCAGGTATGTTACAGTAATACAGGTGTGTACCAGGTGTGTTACAGTAATACAGGTGTGCACCAGGTGTGTTACAGTAATACAGATATATACCAGGTGTTTTACAGTAACACAGGTGTGTACGAGGTGTGTTACAGTAATACAGGTGTGTACCAGGTGTGTTACAGTAATACTGGTGTATACCAGGTGTGTTACAGAAATACAGGTGTGTACGAGGTGTGTTACAGTAATACAGGTGTGTACCAGGTGAGGTGTGTTACATTAATACAGGTATATACCAGGTGTGTTACAGAAATACAGGTGTGTACGAGGTGTGTTACAGTAATACAGGTGTGTACCAGGTGAGGTGTGTTACAGTAATACAGGTATATACCAGGTGTGTTACAGAAATGCAGGTGTGTACGAGGTGTGTTACAGTAATACAGGTGTATACCAGGTGAGGTGTGTTACAGTAATACAGGTATATTCTAGGTGTGTTACAGTAACACAGGTGTGTACCAGGTGTGTTAGAGTAATACAGGTGTGTACCTGGTGTGTTACAGTAATACAGGTGTGTACCAGGTGTGTTACAGTAACACAGGTGTGCACCAGGTGTGTTACAGTAATACAGGTATATACCAGGTGTGTTACAGTAATACAGGTATATACCAGGTGTGTTACAGTAATACAGATATATACCAGGTGTGTTACAGTAATACAGGTATATAACAGGTGTGTTACAGTAATACAGGTGTGTACCAGGTGTGTTACAGTAATACAGGTGTGCACCAGGTATGTTACAGTAATACAGGTGTGTACCAGGTGTGTTACAGTAATACAGGTGTGCACCAGGTATGTTACAGTAATACAGGTGTGCACCAGGTATGTTACAGTAATACAGGAGTGTATCAGGTGTGTTACAGTAATACAGGTGTGTACCAGGTGTGTTACAGTAATACAGGTGTGCACCAGGTGTGTTACAGCAATACAGGTGTGTACCAGGTGTGTTACAGTAATACAGGTGTGCTACAATATTACAGGTGTGCACCAGGTATGTTACAGTAATACAGGTGTGTACCAGGTGTGTTACAGTAATACAGGTGTGCACCAGGTGTGTTACAGTAATACAGATATATACCAGGTGTTTTACAGTAACACAGGTGTGTACGAGGTGTGTTACAGTAATACAGGTGTGTACCAGGTGTGTTACAGTAATACTGGTGTATACCAGGTGTGTTACAGAAATACAGGTGTGTACGAGGTGTGTTACAGTAATACAGGTGTGTACCAGGTGAGGTGTGTTACATTAATACAGGTATATACCAGGTGTGTTACAGAAATACAGGTGTGTACGAGGTGTGTTACAGTAATACAGGTGTGTACCAGGTGAGGTGTGTTACAGTAATACAGGTATATACCAGGTGTGTTACAGAAATGCAGGTGTGTACGAGGTGTGTTACAGTAATACAGGTGTATACCAGGTGAGGTGTGTTACAGTAATACAGGTATATTCTAGGTGTGTTACAGTAACACAGGTGTGTACCAGGTGTGTTAGAGTAATACAGGTGTGTACCTGGTGTGTTACAGTAATACAGGTGTGTACCAGGTGTGTTACAGTAACACAGGTGTGCACCAGGTGTGTTACAGTAATACAGGTATATACCAGGTGTGTTACAGTAATACAGGTATATACCAGGTGTGTTACAGTAATACAGATATATACCAGGTGTGTTACAGTAATACAGGTATATAACAGGTGTGTTACAGTAATACAGGTGTGTACCAGGTGTGTTACAGTAATACAGGTGTGCACCAGGTATGTTACAGTAATACAGGTGTGTACCAGGTGTGTTACAGTAATACAGGTGTGCACCAGGTATGTTACAGTAATACAGGTGTGCACCAGGTATGTTACAGTAATACAGGAGTGTATCAGGTGTGTTACAGTAATACAGGTGTGTACCAGGTGTGTTACAGTAATACAGGTGTGCACCAGGTGTGTTACAGCAATACAGGTGTGTACCAGGTGTGTTACAGTAATACAGGTGTGCTACAATATTACAGGTGTGCACCAGGTATGTTACAGTAATACAGGTGTGTACCAGGTGTGTTACAGTAATACAGGTGTGTACCAGGTGTGTTACAGTAATACAGGTGTGTACCAGGTGTGTTACAGTAATACAGGTGTGTACCAGGTGTGTTACAGTAATACAGGTGTGCACCTGGTGTGTTACAGTAATACAGGTATATACCAGGTGTGTTACAGTAATACAGGTATATACCAGGTGTGTTACAGTAATACAGGTGTGTACCAGGTGTGTTACAGTAATACAGGTGTACACCTGGTGTGTTACAGTAATACAGGTGTGCTACAATATTACAGGTGTGCACCAGGTGTGTAACAGTAATACAGGTGTGTACCAGGTGTGTTACTGTAATACAGGTGTGTACCAGGTGTGTTAGAGTAGCACCGGTGTGTACCAGGTGTGTTACAGTAATACAGGTGTGTACCAGTTGTGTTACAGTAATACAGGTGTGCTACAATATTTCAGGTGTGCACCAGGTATGTTACAGTAATACAGGTGTGTACCAGGTGTGTTACAGTAATACAGGTGTGTACCAGGTGTGTTACAGTAATACAGGTGTGTACCAAGTGTGTTACAGTAATACAGGTGTGCACCTGGTGTGTTACAGTAATACAGGTAAATACCAGGTGTGTTACAGTAATACAGGTATATACCAGGTGTGTTACAGTAATACAGGTGTGTACCAAGTGTGTTACAGTAATACAGGTGTGTACCAGGGGTGTTACAGTAATACAGGTGTCCACCAGGTGTGTTACAGTAATACAGGTATATACCAGGTGTGTTACAGTAACACAGGTGTGTACCAGGTGTGTTACAGTAATACAGGTGTGCACCAGGTATGTTACAGTAATACAGGTGTGTACCAGGTGTGTTACACTAATACAGGTGTGCACCAGGTATGTTACAGTAATACAGGTGTGTACCAGGTGTGTTACAGTAATACAGGTGTGTACCAGGTGTGTTACAGTAATACAGGTGTCCACCAGGTGTGTTACAGTAATACAGGTATATACCAGGTGTGTTACAGTAACACAGGTGTGTACCAGGTGTGTTACAGTAATACAGGTGTGTACCAGGTGTGTTACAGTAATACAGGTGTGCTACAATATTACAGGTGTGCACCAGGTATGTTACAGTAATACAGGTGTGTACCAGGTGTGTTACAGTAATACAGGTGTGTACCAGGTGTGTTACAGTAATACAGGTGTGTACCAGGTGTGTTACAGTTGTTACAGTAATACAGGTGTGTACCAGGTGTGTTACAGTAATACAGGTGTGCACCTGGTGTGTTACAGTAATACAGGTATATACCAGGTGTGTTACAGTAATACAGGTATATACCAGGTGTGTTACAGTAATACAGGTGTGTACCAAGTGTGTTACAGTAATACAGGGGTGTACCAGGTGTGTTACAGTAATACAGGTGTGTACCAGGTGTGTTACAGTAATACAGGTGTGCACCTGGTGTGTTAAGGTAATACAGGTGTGCTACAATATTACAGGTGTGCACCAGGTGTGTAACAGTAATACAGGTGTGTACCAGGTGAGTTACAGTAATACAGGTGTGTACCAGGTGTGTTACAGTAATACAGGTGTGCACCAGGTGTGTTACAGTAATACAGGTATATACCAGGTGTGTTAGAGTAGCACCGGTGTGTACCAGGTGTGTTACAGTAATACAGGTGTGTACCAATTGTGTTACAGTAATACAGGTGTGCTACGATATTACAGGTGTGCACCAGGTATGTTACAGTAATACAGGTGTGTACCAGGTGTGTTACAGTAATACAGGTGTGTACCAGGTGTGTTACAGTAATACAGGTGTGTACCAAGTGTGTTACAGTAATACAGGTGTGCACCTGGTGTGTTACAGTAATACAGGTATATACCAGGTGTGTTACAGTAATACAGGTATATACCAGGTGTGTTACAGTAATACAGGTGTGTACCAAGTGTGTTACAGTAATACAGGTGTGTACCAGGTGTGTTACAGTAATACAGGTGTGCTACAATATTACAGGTGTGCACCAGGTATGTTACAGTAATACAGGTGTGTACCAGGTGTTTTACAGTAATACAGGTGTTAACCAGGTGTGTAACAGTAATACAGGTGTGCACCTGGTGTGTTACAGTAATACAGGTATATATCAGGTGTTTTACAGTAATACAGGTGTGCACCAGCTTCCTCTTCTGGCATGGTGGATGAGCTTCCTCTTCTGGCAAATACAGGACCATGTATCCTTCCCAACAGGAAATGGCATCTACAGACCTGAGTGTTGTCACTGGGTATCCGGTCCGCCCATCTGAAAAAAAAAAAAAAAATTGTGTTTATTAGCTAGCTAAAGTTGATTATTAAAATGATAACATCTATATCGAAATACCATAAGAGCTGAATACCATCAATACCTTAAGAGTCCAAAGAGGTGAAGTACTGCGATGAGCTATAGTACTATACTTCTGATTCTAATTCTCAAGAGGGAAGTTAAAACCCTCAGCCGTGAGGTCACTGAGGAGGAGCAACAGTGATAGGGGGATCATCTGAAAGGGACTGACATGCAGCGATGGAACATAAGGATTTTAGGCACTGGCCAGCAGATCACGATTTCTACTAGCCCGGGTCAAATTCAGGTCCTAAATCTGTAGCATGCAATGTTTGTAAAGACCAATTGTCAGTGCTGTGTCAGGCTAGTTTGGTACATACGTCAATGCTTGCGACAGGATGTGTAGTTCCGTAGGATAGCCACATTAGAAGGCAATTAGCATTTCATTTTTAGGGGATAATTACAGGCAAATATATTGACAAACGTTATCTTGTCCGGGAGAGATATGCTCAGTTATCAAAACATCACGTCAGGGTAAGCCTTTACAAAACACAGACCTTATATGAATCACTCAGTTATCAAAACATCACGTCAGGGTAAGCCTTCACAAAACACAGACCTTATATGAATCACTCAGTTATCAAAACATCACGTCAGGGTAAGCCTTCACAAAACACAGACCTTATATGAATCACTCAGTTATCAAAACATCACGTCAGGGTAAGCCTTCACAAAACACAGACCTTATATGAATCACTCAGTTATCAAAACATCACGTCAGGGTAAGCCTTTACAAAACACAGACCTTATATGAATCACTCAGTTATCAAAACATCACATCAGGGTAAGCCTTCACAAAACACAGACCTTATATGAATCACTCAGTTATCAAAACATCACGTCAGGGTAAGCCTTTACAAAACACAGACCTTATATGAATCACTCAGTTATCAAAACATCACGTCAGGGTAAGCCTTTACAAAACACAGACCTTATATGAATCACTCAGTTATCAAAACATCACGTCAGGGTAAGCCTTCACAAAACACAGACCTTATATGAATCACTCAGTTATCAAAACATCACGTCAGGGTAAGCCTTCACAAAACACAGACCTTATATGAATCACTCAGTTATCAAACATCACGTCAGGGTAAGCCTTTACAAAACACAGACCTTATATGAATCACTCAGTTATCAAAACATCACGTCAGGGTAAGCCTTTACAAAACACAGACCTTATATGAATCACTCAGTTATCAAAACATCACGTCAGGGTAAGCCTTCACAAAACACAGACCTTATATGAATCACTCAGTTATCAAAACATCACGTCAGGGTAAGCCTTTACAAAACACAGACCTTATATGAATCACTCAGTTATCAAAACATCACGTCAGGGTAAGCCTTCACAAAACACAGACCTTATATGAATCACTCAGTTATCAAAACATCACGTCAGGGTAAGCCTTCACAAAACACAGACCTTATATGAATCACTCAGTTATCAAAACATCATGTCAGGGTAAGCCTTTACAAAACACAGACCTTATATGAATCACTCAGTTATCAAAACATCACGTCAGGGTAAGCCTTCACAAAACACAGACCTTATATGAATCACTCAGTTATCAAAACATCACGTCAGGGTAAGCCTTCACAAAACACAGACCTTATATGAAGTAGTTCTAAAATCCCCTACAGAAAATGAATGGTGGAAAAACGATTGGAACCATTACCTTCTTCTTCTATGGTATATTGGCGATTGAGCAATTTATTGTGCATCCTGCCACGTGCGTGTAAGGCCCTGTGAGTGTGCAGAGAGAGTGAAAATATTGAAATAAAAGGTCAATAAAGATACGAGGTTACCTCGGCCCATGTAGCTATTTTATTAGTTATTTATGTCAGAAATAACAGCGGAAACATTTCGTGAAAACAGAGTAAAAATAAACAACAAAATAATCACAAAATATCAAAGTTGGGTCGGAGCAAAACGGTGGTCATCCAGTACTGCGCCATCTTGATGTGTGTTTCTAATGTGTGGTGCTGACCAAGAGCCAATCAGACTCTGGATATGGCTACACCTGCCTAGTCGGACGGCCTGTAGTCAGAACCTTAACCATCAGCAATAAGACCTAGTGGGTGAGGGCCTTCACAGCCCACCACTCAGACGAGCTCCAGCTAGCCGTTTTTACAACACCACTGGCCCGGACCCACCATTACCTCCCCCCTCTGGCGAGGAAGACCAATAACTTGTATCAAATCTAAATCATTGATTCACATTCAAATATCATATTCTAATCTAGATTAATATTTGCTAATGAAATATTCATAATAATATTCATATAAATCTGGCGTGTAGCCTATTCATTCAGTCGATTCTGTTGCGAAACCTTTCTTATCGGAAGCAAACGGAACGAAACAGGGAGGGACTTACTGGAATTTGTCCGATAGAAACTCCAAATTGTTGCAAAACATTCCGTTGTGCAACAGAATCTGCGGAATGAATACACCCCAGGTGACAATATGTACAGACAGAGCCGATCTATGTACAGACAGAGCCGATCTATGATTTATATTTCTATGGCGCCGCCATCTCGTTGCGGTGACGTGTCCCTCTCTTTACGGTGACGTGGCCCTCTAACCGGAAGCGAGAGGACTGGAGACCTGCGACAGCATCACACATCAGAAAGGCAAACTGAGTCTGCAACCAACTAAATTACACATCAGCGAGAAATAACGTAAGGAATGCATTGGGTATTTTTGCTGAAATGTAGTCGAATGATTTTTTTTTTTTTTTTAAATCAAAGGCTGTATTTCCTTCCTCGCCGATTTATCGGCGCGTTGTGCTGTGCGACGTTGGCCACTGATGGAAATAACATAATTGCTATCTTCATTTTATAGGCATAACTAGCTAACGTCAGGATAGTCTTTATCATGTTATCAACTATTCATAATGTGGCATTATTAATGACCAGTCGGCCAACCATCCATGTTTTGCTAGCTAGTTAGCTACCTAGCTAATAGTCTAATGAATGGCGAGTAGTTAGTAACTAGTGTCGTATTATAACCACCTGGGCATAGGGAACAAGGAAATCTCCGACTTCAGTGTGTTAATAAAAACCACTGGGAACTTGTTACTCCGACTAGGGGGGGAAAGATTATAACGTTGATCTAAATCGGGATTTCGGGCCTTTTTTTTCTAGAGCTCCCGAGTTCAGTTGTTTTGAACGCGGCACCAATCTATTAAACTTCCTGCTGGAGTTTTAAACGTCCTACATTTTCCTCCTGACACTCAAAAGTATTCGTTACATGTTGAATGCTTAGCAGGACAGGAAAATTGTCCAAATCACGCACTTATCAAGAGAACAAACCCTGGTCATCCCTACATCATCGTCTCTTCAGCTACAACAAAAATAAAACTATTACATCCGGGTCGCGGAATTGGGGGAAATGTTCAAAATAAAAGTCCTTTGCGTAATAGTATGTTTATTCACGATGTAATGGTAATATGTATGTTTCTGCCCCCCCTCCAGAATGGTAATGATATGTATGTTTCTGCCCCCCCCCCCTCCTGAATGGTAATGATATGTATGTTTCTGCCCCCCCCCTCCAGAATGGTAATGATATGTATGTTTCTGCCCCCCCCTCCAGAATGGTAATGATATGTATGTTTCTGCCCCCCCCCTCCAGAATGGTAATGATATGTATGTTTCTGCCCCCCCCCTCCAGAATGGTAATGATATGTATGTTTCTGCCCCCCCCCCCTCCAGAATGGTAATGATATGTATGTTTCTGCCCCCCCTCCAGAATGGTAATGATGTGTAGGTTTCTGCCCCCCCCTCCAGAATGGTAATGATGTGTAGGTTTCTGCCCCCCCCCTCCAGAATGGTAATGATGTGTATGTTTCTGCCCCCCCCTCCAGATGGAATGATATTGTATGTCTTCTGCCCCCCCCCCCTCCAGAATGGTAATGATGGTGTGTATGTTTCTGCCCCCCCTCCAGAATGGTAATGAGTGTATGTTTATCTGTCTGCCCCCCCCCCTCGCAGAATGGTAATGATATGTATGTTCTGTCTGCCCCCCCCCCCTCCGAAATGTAATGATATGTATGTTTTCCTGAGCCTTCAGTCTTGCCCCCCCCCCTCCAGAATGGTAAGGAATTGTGATGTTCTGCCCCCCTCCTCCAGAATGGTAATGATATGTATGTTTCTGCCTCCCCCCCCCCCCCCCATCCACTCCAGAATGGTAATGATATGTATGTTTCTGCCCCCTCCCCCATCCAGAATGGGTTAAGGATATGTATGTTTCTGTCTGCCCCCCCCCCTCCAGAATGGTAATGAATATGTATGGTTCTGCCCCCTCCCCCTCCAGAATGATATTTATGTTTCTGGCCCCCCCTCCAGAATGATAATGATATTATGTTTCTGCCCCCCCCCCCCCTCCAGAATGACAATGATATGTATGTTTCTGCCCCCCCCCCCCCAGAATGGTAATGATATGTATGTTTCTGCCCCCCCTCCTCCAGAATGGTAATATGTATGTTTCTGCCCCCCCCTCCAGAATGGTAATGATATGTATGTTTCTGCCCCCCCCCCTCCAGAATGGTAATGATATGTATGTTTCTGCCCTCCCCCCCTCCAGAATGGTAATGATATGTATGTTTCTACCCCCCCCCCTCCAGAATGGTAATATGCATGTTTCTTCCCCCCCCCCTCCAGAATGGTAATGATATGTATGTTTCTGCCCCCCCCTCCAGAATGGTAATGATATGTATGTTTCTGCCCCCCCCCCTCCAGAATGGTAATGATATGTATGTTTCTACTACCCCCCCCCCTCCAGAATGGTAATGATATGTATGTTTCTACTACCCCCCCCCCCCCCCCAGAATGGTAATGATATGTATGTTTCTGCCCCCCCCCCAGAATGGTAATGATATGCATGTTTCTGCCCCCCCCCCCCCCTCCAGAATGGTAATGATATGTATGTTTCTGCCCTCCCCCCCTCCAGAATGGTAATGATATGTATGTTTCTGCCCCCCCTCCTCCAGAATGGTAATGATATGTATGTTTCTGCCCCCCCCCTCCAGAATGGTAATGATATGTATGTTTCTGCCCCCCCCCCATCCAGAATGGTAATGATATGTATGTTTCTGCCCCCCCCCCCTCCAGAATGGTAATGATATGTATGTTTCTGCCCCCCCCCCCTCCAGAATGATATTTATGTTTCTGGCCCCCCCTCCAGAATGATAATGATATTTATGTTTCTGCCCCCCCCCCTCCAGAATGACAATGATATGTATGTTTCTGCCCCCCCCCCAGAATGGTAATGATATGTATGTTTCTGCCCCCCCTCCTCCAGAATGGTAATATGTATGTTTCTGCCCCCCCCTCCAGAATGGTAATGATATGTATGTTTCTGCCCCCCCCCCTCCAGAATGGTAATGATATGTATGTTTCTGCCCTCCCCCCCTCCAGAATGGTAATGATATGTATGTTTCTACCCCCCCCCCCCTCCAGAATGGTAATATGCATGTTTCTTCCCCCCCCCCCCTCCAGAATGGTAATGATATGTATGTTTCTGCCCCCCCCCTCCAGAATGGTAATGATATGTATGTTTCTGCCCCCCCCCCTCCAGAATGGTAATGATATGTATGTTTCTACTACCCCCCCTCCAGAATGGTAATGATATGTATGTTTCTACTACCCCCCCCCCTCCAGAATGGTAATGATATATGTTTCTGCCCCCCCCATCCAGAATGGTAATGATATGTATGTTTCTGCCCCCCCCTCCAGAATGGTAATGATATGCATGTTTCTGCCCCCCCCCCTCCAGAATGATAATGATATTTATGTTTCTGCCCCCCCCTCCAGAATGATAATGACATGTATGTTTCTGCCCCCCCCCCCCAGAATGGTAATGATATGTATGTTTCTGCCCCCCCCCCCCAGAATGGTAATGATATGCATGTTTCTGCCCCCCCCTCCAGAATGGTAATGATATGTATGTTTCTGCCCTCCCCCCTCCAGAATGGTAATGATATGTATGTTTCTGCCCCCCCCCTCCAGAATGGTAATGATATGTATGTTTCTGCCCCCCCCCCTCCAGAATGGTAATGATATGTATGTTTCTGCCCCCCCCCCCCTCCAGAATGGTAATATGTATGTTTCTACCCCCCCCCCCCCTCCAGAATGGTGGTATAATGTATGTTTCTGCCCCCCCCTTCCAGAATGGTAATGATATGTATGTTTCTGGCCCCCCCCCTCCAGAATGGTAATGATATGTATGTTTCTGCCCCCCCCCCTCCAGAATGGTAATGATATGTATGTTTCTACCCCTCCCCCCCTCCAGAATGGTAATGATATGTATGTTTCTGCCCCCCCCTCCAGAATGGTGACTGACGTCCAGCTGGCCATCTTTGCCAACATGTTGGGTGTGTCTCTGTTCCTGCTGGTGGTTCTATATCACTACGTAGCCGTCAACAACCCCAAGAAACTGGAGTAGAACTGCCCTGGAGAGGAGAGGAGAGGACAGAGGTGAGGACAGAGGTGAGGAGAGGAGGAGGACAGAGGTGAGGAGAGGAGGTGAGGACAGAGGAGGAGAGAAGGTGAGGAGAGGACAGAGGTGAGGATGTAGCCAGAGATCTCTCTCTACCGTATCTTGTACTCTTCGAGGGGGAGGAGGTAAGGATAGAGGTGAGGACAGAGGTGAGGATGTATCTTGTTCTCTTCGAGGGGGAGCCACGTTCTCAAATAGGGCGGCTCAGAGCAGGATATGGCTCGAGCATGTACCTCAATCCAAGTATTCAATATTCCAATGGTACCCCGAATTCGCCCAGTATCCAGACTGACAAATCAAGAAGCTTGAAATACTGCCGTTTTTGTCCTCATACTTGCTAGCTTATTAAACAGAGCTGCATGGACTGTCGTTGAGCAATAAAGGAGCTGATTGGCTGACTATCCTGTTGTCCAACGTGACATAATGGCTGCTGTGAATTTGGATGAAAATGGCAATGTTCTTTTAAAAAACAAGCGGTATTTCAAGCTTCTTGATTTGTCAGTCTGGATACTGGGCGAATTCAGGGTACATTGGAATATTGAATACATGGATTGGTAAGGCTGTGGCTTCATCCCATATGGCACCCTATTCCCTATTTAGTGCACCACTTTTGACCAGGGCCCAAGTAGGCAATAGGGTGCCATGAAGGGACCTACAATCTGACTCATGGCCTCTTCTCACAGATGGCGGCTGAGGGGGACCAGAGAGAGCAGCGGTGAGACGACGCCTCTTCTCACCTTCGTCGTCTTTTCTCCTTCCCCGTCTGTCTCTCCCAGTCTGTACAGGAGTGTTTTCTAATAAAATGTCTGTCAACAAAAGCCTATCAGTTTGGTGTGGTGATTGACTGAAAAACCTTGTTGGCATTTCTACTAACATTTAAGGGAACAAACATTACAATATGTGCACTCTGGATGGAATTCATGGATTTTGGCCAGCCGGGCTTCTAGACCGCAATTCCTACTAGCCTGGGCCCAAAATCGGTGCCATAGGATAAAGTAATCCTTCCAACCCCCCCTCCACCCAAAAAAAAAATATATATAGATGTACTATTGTAAAGTGGTTGTTCCACTGGATATCATAAGGTGAATGCACCAATTTGTAAGTCGCTCTGGATAAGAGCGTCTGCTAAATGATGTAAATGTAATTTTTGGGAAGACAAAAAATGGAAAGCCTGCCCATCTTAAATTCCATTCCATCCCTGTGTACACTATGCAGAGCACACACACACACAGCTTTCTGCAAACATGTATTCAGTAACTGATCTACTGTTGAAGTCGTTCTGTACATTGTTTTATGTCAGATTGCAGATGGCCATCTACAGTGCATTCGGAAAGTTCAGACCCCTTGACATTTTCCACATTTTGTTACGTTAACGCCTTATTCTAAAATGGATTACATTTTTTTTTAAATCCTCAATCTACACACAATACCCCATAATGAGAAAGCAAAAACAAGTTTTACAAATGTATTAAAAATAAATAAAAAAACACCTTTTTATTTGCATAAGTATTCCGACCCTTTGCTATGAGACTTGAAATTGAGCTCAGATGCATCCTGTTTCCATTGATCATCCTTGAGATGTTTCTACAACTTGGAGTCCATCTGTGGTAAATTCAATTGATTGGACATGATTTGGAAAAGCACACACCTGTCTATATAAGGTCCCACAGTTGTCAGAGCAAAACCAAGCCATGAGGTCGAAGGAGATGGCCGCCTCGCTTTGCATTCCCAGGAAACTATGCAGTATTTGTTTTATGTGCTATTTCTTACAATGTTACCCCAGGTAATCTTAGGTTTTATTACATACAGTCGGGAGGAACTATTGGATATAAGAGCAACGTCAACTCACCAACATTACGACCAGAAATACGACTTTCCCGAAGCGGATCCTCTGTTTGGACCACCACCCAGGACCATGGATCGGATCCCAGTAGGCGACCCAAAACAACGGTGCCGCAGACGGAGCGGTCTTCTGGTCAGGCTCCGTAGACGGGCACATCGCGCACCGCTCCCGAGTTTACTACTCGCCAATGTCCAGTCTCTTGACAACAAGGTAACGAAATCCGAGCAAGGGTAGCCTTCCAGAGAGACTGTAACGTTCTTTGTTTCACGGAAACATGGCTCACTCGAGACACGCTATCGGAGTCGGTACAGCCACCTGGTTTCTTCACGCATCGCGCCGACAGAAACAAGCATCTCTCTGGTAAGAAGAAGGGTGGGGTGTATGCCTTATGATTAACGAGTCGTGGTGTGATCATAACAACATACAGGAACTAAAGTACTTTTGTTCACCTGACTTAGAATTCCTCACAATCGGATGCCGACCGCATTATCTACCAAGAGAATTCTCTTCGATCATAATCACAGCCGTGTATATCCCCCGCATTTATTGTAGCTGGGGATTTTAACAAGGCTAATCTGAAAACAAGGCTCCCTAAATTCTATCAGCGTATCAATTACACAACCCGGGCTGGCAAAACCCTGGATCATCGTTATTCTAACTTCCGCGACGCATATAAGGCCCTCCCTCGCCCTCCTTTCGGCAACTCTGACCACGACTCCATTTTGTTGCTCCCAGCCTATAGACAGAAACTAAAACAGGAAACGCCCATGCTCAGGTCTGTTCAACGCTGGTCCGACCAATCGGATTCCACGCTTCAAGATTGCTTCGATCACGTGGACTGGGAAATGTTCCAGATAGCATCGGTCAACAACATTGATGAATACGCTAATTCGGTGAGCGAGTTTATTAGCAAGTGCATCGGTGATGTTGTACCCACGGTGACTACTAAAACCTTCCCCAACCAGAAACTGTGGATTGATGGCAGCATTCGCACAAAACTGAAAGCGCGAACCACTGCTTTTAATCAGGACAAGGTGACCGGAAACATGACCGAATACAAACAGTGTAGCTTTTCCCTCCGCAAGGCAAACAAGCTAAGCGTCAGTACAGAGACAAAGTAGAGTCGCAATTCAACGGCTCAGACAGGAGAGGTATGTGGCAGGATCTACAGTCAATCACGGACTACAAAAGAAAAACCAGCCCCGTCGCGGATCACGATGTCTTGCTCCCAGACAGACTGAACAACTTCTTTGCTGGCTTTGAGGACAGTACAGTGCCACTGACACGGCCCGCTACCAAAACCTGCGGTCTCTCCTTCACTGTAGCCAACATGAGTAAAACATTTAAACGTGTTAACCCTCGCAAGGCTACAGGCCCAGACGGCATCCCTGGCCACATCCTCAGAGCAGGCGCATACCAGCTGGCTGGTGTGTTTACGGACATATTCAATCAATTCCTTATTCCAGTCTGCTGTTCCCACATGCTTCAAGAGGGCCACCGTTGTTCCTGTTCCCAAGAAAGCTAAGGTATCTGAACTAAATGACTACCGCCCCGTATCACTCACTTCCGTCATCATGAAGTGCTTTGAGAGACTAGTCAAGGACCATATCACCTCCACCCTACCTGACACCCTAGACCCACTCCAATTTGCTTACCGCCCCAATAGGTCCACTCATGACGCAATCGCCATCACACTGCACTCAGCCCTCTCCTGTACTCCCTGTTCACCCATGACTGCGTGGCCATGCACGCCTCCAACTCAATCATCAAGTTTGCAGATGACACTACAGTGGTAGGCTTGATTGCCAACAACGACGAGACGGCCTACAGGGAGGAGGTGAGGGCACTCGGAGTGTGGTGTCAGGAAAATAACCTCACGCTCAATGTCAACAAAACAAAGATGATCGTGGACTTCAGGAAACAGCAGAGGGAGCAGCCCCCTATCTACATTGACGGGACAGTAGTGGAGAAGGTGTAAAGTTTTAAGTTCCTCGGCGTACACATCACAGACAAACTGAAATGGTCCACCCACACAGACAGCGTGGTGAAGAAGGTGCAACAGCGCCTCTTCAACCTCAGGAGGCTGAAGAAATTCGGCTTGTCACCAAAAACACTCACAAACTTTTACAGATGCACAATCGAGAGCATCCTGTCGGGCTGTATCACCGCCTGGTACGGCAGCTGCTCCGCCCATAACCGTAAGGCTCTCCAGAGGGTAGTGAGGTCTGCACAACGCATCACCGGGGACAAACTACCTGCCCTCCAGGACACCTACACCACCCGATGTCACAGGAAGGCCAAAAAGATCATCAAGGACAACAACCACCCGAGCCACTGCCTGTTCACCCCGCTACCATCCAGAAGGTGAGGTCAGTACAGGTGCATCAAAGCGGCGACCGAGAGACTGAAAAACAGCTTCTATCTCAAGGCCATCAGACTGTTAAACAGCCATCACTAACATTGAGTGGCTGCTGCCTACATACTGACTCAACTCTAGTCACTTTAATAATGGAAAAACTGATGTAATAAATGTATCACTAGCCACTTTAAACAATGCCACTTCATATAATGTTTACATACCCTACATTACTCATCTCATATGTATATACTGTACTCTATACCATCTACTGCATCTTGCCTATGCCGTTCGGCCATCACTCATTCATATATTTTTATGTACATATTCGTATTAATTCCTTTACACTTGTGTGTGTATAAGGTAGTTGTGAAATTGTTAGGTTAGATTACTTGTTATATATTACTGCATGGTCGGAACTATGTGACAAATAAAAATTGATTTGATTTTGATTTAGAGCTCTGAGACAGGATTGTGTCGAGGCACATTTATGCAGGATTGAAGATCCCCAAGAACACTGGCTTCCTGGTGCTCTTCCATGCCGTCCCTAGGAGGGGTGCGTCACTTGAGTGGGTTGAGTCACTGATGTGATCTTCCAGTCCGGGTTGGCGCCCCCCTCTGGTTTGTGGGGGAGATCTTCGTGGGCTATACTGAGTTGGTGGTTGGCGATATCCCTCTAGTGGTGTGGAGGCTATACTCAGCCTGGTCTCAGGGTAGTCAGTTGGTCTGTTGATATCCCTCTAGTGGTGTGGGGTCTATACTCAGCCTGGTCTGTTGATATCCCTCTAGTGGTGTGGGGTCTATACTCAGCCTGGTCTGTTGATATCCCTCTAGTGGTGTGGGGTCTATACTCAGCTTGGTCTGTTGATATCCCTCTAGTGGTGTGGGGTCTATACTCAGCCTGGTCTGTTGATATCCCTCTAGTGGTGTGGGGGCTATACTCAGCCTGGTCTGTTGATATCCCTCTAGTGGTGTGGGGGCTGTGCTTTGGCAAAGTGGGTGGGGTTATATCCTGCCTGGTTGGCCCTGTCCGGGGGTATCGTCGGACGGGGCCACAGTGTCTCCCGACCCCTCCTGTCTCAGCCTCCAGTATTTATGCTGCAATAGTTTGTGTCGGGGGGCTAGGGTCAGTCTGTTATATCTGGAGTATTTCTCCTGTCTTATCCGGTGTTCTGTGTGAATTTAAGTATGCTCCCTCTAACTCTCTCTCTTTTCTCTCGAAGGACCTGAGCCCTAGGACCATGCCTCAGGACTACCTGGCCTGATGACTCCTTGCTGTCCCCAGTCCACCTGGTTGTGCTGCTGCTCCAGTTTCAACTGTTCTGCCTGTGGCTATGGAAACATGACCTGTTCACCGGACGTGCTACCTGTCCCGGACCTGCTGTTTTTGACTCTCTCTACCTCACCTGCTTTCTCCAACTTTGAATGATCGGCTATGAAAAGCCAACTGACATTTACTCCTGAGGTGCTGACCTGTTGCACCCTCGACAACTACTATGATTATTATTATTTGACCATGCTGGTCATCTATGAACATTTGAACATCTTGACCATGTTCTGTTATAATCTTCACCCGGCACAGACAGAAGAGGACTGGCCACCCCTCATAGCCTGGTTCCTCTCTAGGTTTCTTCCTAGGTTTTGGCCTTTCTAGGGAGTTCCTAGCCACCGTGCTTCTACACCTGCATTGCTTGCTGTTTTAGGGGTTTTAGGCTGGGTTTCTGTACAGCACTTTGAGATATCAGCTGATGTAAGAAGGGCTATATAAATACATTTGATTGGTTTTCATCAAGGATCTCTCGTTCATCTTTCCCTTGATCCTGACTAGTCTGGTGGTGTAAGATTGTGTGATGTGGATGATTTAATTCCTGTGCTGTTTGTAAATACCCTGGTAGGTTGACTGATAACCTGGTCAGTTGTGTGGTTGAGGTCAGTAATTTTAGTCAGTTGTGGTTCAGTAGTTTTGTGGTTCAGTAGTTGTGGTCAGAAGTTTTGTGGGTCAGTAGTTGTGTGGTTGTGGTTAGGGCTGTTACGGTGACCGTATTACCACACTCAAATTCCACGAGACACCAGAGGTCACGAGTTATGATGGCTGTCAAATTCCACGAGACCGTTTAGTCATGGTAGTTAGTCTTCTCTAAGCTCTGATGCTGCTGATGATCGTTAGTAACCTACCAAACTAGCTAACTGCCTGGAACTCAGCACTCTATTGTCCCTCTAAATCACTCTGACATCAACACTAATGTAATGGAAAATCTAATCAAACCCTTCATGAGAGCCCATGAGCTCATGTTGCACAGCATTTCTATAAGCTATTGTGTGAGAAAACAGAGTGATGGCCTCTATTAAAAAGAGGAGACCCCCATCAGCTTTCTATAGGCTAGGCCTACTATATTTATTTCTCAACTTTCCTAATATGAAGCACATTGTTTATCTTTACAACAACAGCCTACCTGGCTGGCATGAAAATGAACCACGGAAAAAGTGTCCTCTATTTGCTATTTAAGTGCATAGATGACATGTATTTTTCCCTGTTTCAAGGCAGGTGCATCATAATGCTCCATTCTAAATCAAAACTAATGTCACACATATATTATTTAGTATATGTAAAGACAAGATTAAATCAAGAATAGTGTGATGGGTAACAATATTAGCCTATCACTTGTGAATGATGCCCAGCATAAGGCCAACAAAGAATTCTTTTTTTGGTTTTGACCCTTGCCTGTCCTGACTCTGAGCCCGCCTGCCTGACCACTCTGTCTGCGACTGACCCTGGGCCTGCCTGCCGTCCTGTACCCTCGCCCCACTACTCTGGATTATCGACCCTGTTGTTACAATAAACATTGTTACTTCAACAAAGTCTGCATTTGGGTCTTATCTGAAACGTGATATATTACTGTTAAATCCCCCAGTTTCTGTGTTGTGGTTTTGTTTGTATGTGTGTGCTTCAGGCTGGCTTCCTGAAATTCCCCCAAGCAGCTGATTGGTCGGCCACATCGATGATTGGAGTGCTGACCCCGGTCCCATCGTCGGGATTCAGATGTATCCCACTAGACTCCTCCAGCTATAGAAGCCAGTGTTCTGTTGCTCAGTACTAGCGGTTCTGGGAGGGGCCAGTGCCCCTGTGACAACAATTTTGGACCCCCTTGTGGCCCCCCTAAATGTGGAGTATGAAATTTTTACATAACTAAATTTTGCTATCGTTCTTTTTTTACATCCGTTATTAGACAGTGGCAACGATGATGATTATGAACATGGTCTTTTGCCTGCTAATGCCTGCAATGCAGTGAAGAACACGATATGACTACAATAACGTCTAATGTAACTGGCCCCTCTAACAGTACAACTGGCCCCAGCTTGGCCCCCCCAGTTGAAACGGTCTAAAACCGCCACTGTTGCTCAGAAGAGAGCTGAGGGTTATATCACCGCCCAGGATGGTAACTGCTCGGCCTCCGACCATAAGGCGCTACAGAGGGTAGTGCGTACGGCCCAATACATCACTGGGACCAAGCTTCCTGCCATCCAGGACCTCTATACCAGGCGGTGTCAGAGGAAGGCCCCAGTCACCCAAGTCATAGACTGTTCTCTCTGCTACCGCACGACAGGCGGTACCGGAACGCCAAGTCTAGGTCCAAAAGCCTAACAGCTTCTACCCCCAAGCCATAAGACTCCTGAACATCTATAAGACTGCATAGTCACTTTACCCCGACCTACATGTACTAATTGGCCCCCTGTATTTATTAAATATATATATATTTTATTATAACCACATCGACCAGGTCATTATAGCCACACCCACAACGTCATTATAGCCACACCCACCAGGTCATTATAGCCACACCCACCAGGTCATTATAGCCACACAAATCTGACATTTCCATACCCAACTACAACATTTTCCGTCAAGATAGAACTGCCAAAGGGGGAGGAGTTGCAATCTACTGCAGAGATAGCTTGCGAAGTTCTGTCATGCTTTCCAGGTCTGTGCCCAAACAGTTCGAGCTTCTAATTTAAAAAATGTATCTCCCTAGAAATAAGGGAAGTGAGGAATCAATACACGCAGTCAGTCAGGAAAGCAAAGATTAGCTTTTTCAAAAGGAAATTTGCATCCTGTAGCTCTAACTCCAAAAAGTTTTGAGACACTGTAAAGTCCATGGAGAACAAGAGCACCTCCTCCCAGCTGCCCACTGCACTGAGGCTAGGTAACACTGTCACCACCGACAAATCCACGATAATCGAGAATTTCAATAAGCATTTCTCTATGGCTGGCCATGCTTTCCTCCTGGCTACCCCAACCCCGGCCAACAGCTCCGCCCCCCCCCCGCAGCTACTTGCCCGAGCCGCCCCAGCTTCACCTATACCCAAATCCAGATAACAGATGATCTGATAGTGCTGCAAAACCTGGACCCGTACAAATCAGCCGGGCTAGACAATCTGGACACTCTCTTTCTAAAAAATATCCGCCGCCATTGTTGCAACCATTATTACTTGTCTGTTCAACCTCTCTTTCGTATCATCCGAGATCCCGAAAGATTGGAAAGCTTCCGCGGTCATCCCCCTCTTCAAAGGGAGTGACACTCTAGACCCAAACTGTTACAGACCTATATCCATCCTGCCCTGCCTTTCTAAAGTCTTCGAAAGCCAAGTTAATAAACAGATCACTGACCATTTCGAATCCCACCATACCTTCTCCGCTGTGCAATCCAGTTTCCGAGCTGGTCATGGGTGTACCTCAGTCAAGCTCAAGGTACTAAACGATATCATAACCGCCATCGATAAAAGACAGTACTGTGCAGCCGTCTTCATCGACCTGGCAAAGGCTTTCGACTCTGTCAATCACCGTATTCTCAACAGCCTTTGTTTCTCAAATGACTGCCTCGCCTGGTTCACCAACTACTTCGCAGACAGAGTTCAGTGTGTCAAATCGGAGGGCCTGTTGTCCGGACCTCTGGCAGTCTCTATGGGGGTACCACAGGGTTCAATTCTCGGGCAGACTCTTTTCTCTGTCTATATCAACGATGTCGCTCTTGCTGCTGGTGATTCCTTGATCCACCTCTACGCAGACGACACCATTCTGTATACATCTGGCCCTTCTTTGGACACTGTGTTAACTACCCTCCAGACGAGCTTCAATGCCATAAAACACTCCTTCCGTGGCCTCCAACTGCTCTTAAACGCAAGTAAAACTAAATGCATGCTTTTCAACCGATCGCTGCCCGCCTGACTAGCATCACTGCTCTGGACGGTTCTGACCTAGAATATGTGGACAACTACAAATACCTAGGTGTCTGGCTAGACTGTAAACTCTCTTTCCAGACTCATATCAAACATCTCCAATCCAAAATCAAATCTAGAATCGGCTTCCTATTTCCCAACAAAGCCTCCTTCACTCACGCCGCCAAACATACCCTAGTAAAACTGACTATCCTACCGATCCTCAACTTCGGCGATGTCATCTACAAAATAGCTTCCAATACTCTACTCAGCAAACTGGATACAGTCTATCACAGTGCCATCCGTTTTGTTACCAAAACCCCTTATACCAAAGACCACTGCGACCTGTATGCTCTAGTCGGCTGGTCCTCGCTACACATTCGTCGCCAGACCCACTGGCTCCAGGTCATCTATAAGTCTATGCTAGGTAAAGCTCCGCCTTATCTCAGCTCACTGGTCACGATAACAACACCCACCCGTAGCACTCGCTCCAGCAGGTATATCTCACTGGTCATCCCCAAAGCCAGCACCTCATTTGGCCGCCTTTCCATCCAGTTCTCTGCTTCCAGTGACTGGAACGAATTGCAAAAATCACTGAAGCTGGAGGCTTACATTCCCCTCACCAACTTTAAACATCAGCTATCTGAGCAGCTAACCGATCGCTGCAGCTGTACATCTGTAAATAGCCCACCCAATCCACCTACCTCATCCCCATATTGTTTTTATTTACTTTTCTGCTCTTTTGCACACCAGTATTTCTACTTGCACATCATCATCTGCTCATCTATCACTCCAGTGTTAATTTGCTAAATTGTAATAACTTCGCTACTAGGGCCTATTTATTGCCTTACCTCCTCATGCCATTTGCACACACTGTATATAGACTTTCTTTTTTTTCTATTGTGTTATTGACTGTACGTTTGTTTTTGTGTAACTCTGTGTTGTTGTATGTGTCGCACTGCTTTGCTTTATCTTGGCCAGGTCGCAGTTGTAAATGAGAACTAGTTCTCAACTGGCCTACCTGGTTAAATAAAGGGGAAATAAAAATAAATAGAAAAATGAAACCCACCAGGTCATTATAACGTCCGTTCTCTGAGTCATATCTAAGGTGTGTCACCTTATCAGTAAATATGTCTGTCGTTGGACCGTCTGCATCACATGGGGTTCAGCTCACACCAGACAGGCAGGGCAGGCACACTTCTCCCTCTCTCTCTCTCTTGGTCAGCTTCTCTGGCTCGGTAAAAGTAACAAGGCATGATGTCTACTTACATTGGTGGGCGAGAACGTTTCTTTGGGACACACGGAAATGTTCTTGCAATGTTCCCATGAAATGTATCTAGAACATTAATATTGGATATTCTGAGAACATGTCAAACAGACAGACAGACAGACAGACAGACAGACAGACAGACAGACAGACAGACAGACAGACAGACAGACAGACAGACAGACAGACAGACAGACAGACTGAATGACAGGGCTGAATGAGCAAAACATGACTTTAGCTTCCTCACACACAGAACTGGGAGTGTCTGAGAGAGAGAACGTTAAATGGCAAGAGGCAACACGTGGGCAGCGAAGGGGCGACTGCTCATAATTGGACTGCATGTGGCATGGAGGTCTATAGAGACATGGAGGTCTAGAGAGACATGGAGGTCTATAGAGACATGGAGGTCTATAGAGACATGGAGGTCTATAGAGACATGGAGGTCTATAGAGACATGGAGGTCTATAGAGACATGGAGGTCTATAGAAACACAGACTATACACTACAGACTATACACTATACACTACAGACTATACACTACAGACTACACACTATAAACTATACACTACACACTACAGACTATACACTACACACTACAGACTATACACTATACACTACAGGCTATACACTACACACTATACACTACAGACTATACACTATACACTACAGACTATACACTATAGACTATACACTATAGACTATACACTACAGACTATACACTATACACTATAGACTACAGACTACACACTATACACTACAGACTATACACTACACACTACAGACTATACACTATACACTACAGAAGATACACTACAGACTATACACTACACACTATACACTACACACTATACACTACAGACTATACACTATACACTACAGACTATACACTACACACTACAGACTATACACTATACACTATACACTACAGAAGATACACTACAGACTATACACTACACACTATACACTACACACTATACACTACAGACTATACACTATACACTACAGACTATACACTACAGACTATACACTATACACCACAGAAAATACACTACAGACTATGCACTACGCAACATTACACTACAGACTATACACTACAGACTATACACTATACACTACAGACTATACACTACAGACTATACACTATACACTACAGACTATACACTATACACTACAGACTATACACTACAGACTATACACTACAGACTATACACTATAGACTATACACTACAGACTATACACTACAGACTATACACTATACACTACAGACTATACACTACAGACTATACACTACAGACTATACACTATAGACTATACACTACAGACTATACACTACAGACTATACACTATACACTACAGACTATACACTACAGACTATACACTATACACTACAGACTATACTCTACAGACTATACACTATAGACTATACACTATACACTACAGACTATACACTTTAGACTATACACTATACACTACAGACTACACACTACAGACTATACACTACAGACTATACACTATACACTACAGACTATACACTATACACTACAGACTATACACTACAGACTATACACTATACACTACAGACTATACACTACACACTACAAACTATACACTATACACTACAGACTATACACTATACACTACAGACTATACACTACAGACTATACACTATACACTACAGACTATACACTATACACTACAGACTATACACTATACACTACAGACTATACACTATACACTACAGACTATACACTATACACTACAGACTATACACTACAGACTATACACTACAGACTACACACTATACACTATAGACTATACACTATACACTACAGACTATACACTACAGACTATACACTACACACTACAGACTATACACTACAGACTATACACTATAGACTATACACTACAGACTATACACTATACACTACAGACTATACACTACAGACTATACACTATACACTACACACTATACACTACAGACTATACACTATAGACTATACACTATAGACTACAGACTATACACTATACACTACAGACTATAAACTATACACTATACACTACAGACTATACACTATAGACTATACACTATACACTACAGACTATACACTACAGACTACACACTATACACTATAGACTATACACTACACACTATACACTACACACTATACACTATACACTACAGAATATACACTATAGACTATACACTATACACTACAGACTACACACTACAGACTATACACTACAGACTACACACTATACACTATAGACTACACACTATACACTACACTATACACTATACACTACACACTATACACTACAGACTATACACTATAGACTATACACTACACACTACAGACTATACACTACAGACTACACACTATACACTATAGACTATACACTATACACTACAGACTATACACTACACACTACAGACTATACACTATAGACTATACACTACAGTCTATACACTATACACTATACACTACACACTATACACTATACACTATACACTACAGACTATACACTACACACTATACACTACAGAATATACACTATACACTACAGACTATACACTACAGACTATACACTATACACTACAGACTATACACTACAGACTATACACTATACACTAGAGACTATACACTATAGACTATACACTATACACTACAGACTATACACTACAGATTATACACGACAGACTATACACTACACACTATAGACTATATACTATACACTATACACTACAGACTATACACTACAGACTATACACTACACACTATAGACTATAAACTATACACTATACACTACACACTACAGACTATACACTACACACTATAGACTATAGACTATACACTACAGACTATACACTATACACTACAGACTATACACTACACACTACAGACTATACACTATACACTACAGACTATACACTATACTCTATACACTACAGACTATACACTACACACTACAGACTATACACTATACACTACAGACTATACACTATACACTATACACTACAGACTATACACTACACACTACAGACTATACACTATACACTATATAGACTATACACTACACACTACAGACTATACACTGTACAACTACAGACTATACACTATACACTATAGACTATACACTACAGACTATACACTATACACTACACACTACAGACTATACACTATACACTACAGACTATACACTATACACTACAGACTATACACTGTACAACTACAGACTATACACTATACACGATACACTACAGACTATACACTATACACTACAGACTATACACTATACACTACAGACTATACACTATACACTACAGACTATACACTATATACTACAGACTATACACTATACACTACAGACTATACACCATACACTGTACACTATACACTACAGACTATACACTATACACTATACACTACACACTATACACTATAGACTATACACTATACACTACACACTATACACTACAGACTATACACTATAGACTATACACTATACACTACAGACTACACACTATACACTACAGACTACACACTATACACTATAGACTACACACTATACACTATAGACTATACACTACTGTCTATACACTATACACTACACACTATACACTACAGACTATACACTATACACTACACACTATACAATACAGACTATACACTATAGACTATACACTATACACTACAGACTACACACTACAGACTATACACTATACACTACAGACTATACACTACAGACTATACACTACAGACTATACACTATAACATACAGACTATACACTATAGACTACAGACTATACACTACAGACTATACACTATACACTACAGACTATACACTACAGACTATACACTATACACTACAGACTATACACTATAGACTATACACTACAGACTATACACGATAACCTACAGACTATACACTATACACTACAGACTATACACTATACACTACAGACTATACACTACAGACTATACACTATACCCTATACACTATACACTATAGACTATACACTACAGACTATACACTACAGACTACAGACTATACACTACAGACTATACACTATACACTATAGACTATACACTATACACTATAGACTATACACTACAGACTATACACTATACACTACAGACTATACACTACAGACTATACACTATACCCTATACACTATACACTATAGACTATACACTACAGACTATACACTACAGACTACAGACTATACACTACAGACTATACACTATACACTATAGACTATACACTACAGACTATACACTATAGACTATACACTAAAGACTATAAACTATACACTATACACTATACACTATAGACTATACACTACAGACTATACACTATACACTACAGACTATACACTATACACTACAGACTATACACTATACACTATAGACTATACACTACAGACTATACACTATAAACTACAGACTATACACTACAGACTATACACTATACACTACAGACTATACACTACAGACTACAGACTATACACTACAGACTATACACTACAGACTATACACTACAGACTACAGACTATAAACAACAGACTATACACTATACACTAGACTATACACTAAACACTATACACTATAGACTATACACTACAGACTATACACTACAGACTATACACTACAGACTACAAACTACAGACTATACACTATACACTATAGACTATACACTATAGACTATACACTACAGACTATACACTACAGACTACAGACTATACACTACAGACTATACACTATAGACTATACACTACAGACTATACACTATACACTACAGACTATACACTACAGACTATACACTATACACTACAGACTATACACTATACACTACAGACTATACACTACAGACTATACACTGTACACTATACACAATAGACTATACACTATACACTACAGACTACACACTATACACTACAGACTATACACTACAGACTATACACTATAGACTATACACTACAGACTATACACTATACACTACAGACTATACACTATACACTACAGACTATACAC
>NC_042957.1:1065511-1128034 GCF_901001165.1 Salmo trutta | reverse complement strand
AGACTATACACTACAGACTATACACTATAAACTACAGACTATACACTACAGACTATACACTA
This sequence comes from Salmo trutta, assembly GCF_901001165.1. NCBI lineage: Eukaryota > Metazoa > Chordata > Actinopteri > Salmoniformes > Salmonidae > Salmo > Salmo trutta. The sequence continues at coordinate 1,127,972 of NC_042957.1, read as the reverse complement.
TACACTACAGACTATACACTACAGACTACAGACTATACACTACAGACTATACACTACAGACTATACACTACAGACTACAGACTATAAACAACAGACTATACACTATACACTAGACTATACACTAAACACTATACACTATAGACTATACACTATACACTACAGACTATACACTATACACTACAGACTATACACTACAGACTATACACTACAGACTACAAACTACAGACTATACACTATACACTATAGACTATACACTATAGACTATACACTACAGACTATACACTACAGACTACAGACTATACACTACAGACTATACACTATAGACTATACACTACAGACTATACACTACACACTACAGACTATACACTACACACTACAGACTATACACTATACACTACAGACTATACACTATACACTACAGACTATACACTACAGACTATACACTGTACACTATACACAATAGACTATACACTATACACTACAGACTACACACTATACACTACAGACTATACACTACAGACTATACACTATAGACTATACACTACAGACTATACACTACACTACAGACTATACACTATACACTACAGACTATACACTACAGACTATACACTATACACTATACACTATAGACTATACACTACAGACTATACACTACAGACTACAGACTATACACTACAGACTATACACTATAGACTATAGACTATACACTACAGACTATACTCTATACACTATACACTACAGACTATACACTATACACTATAGACTATACACTACAGACTATACACTATATACTATACACTAAAGACTATACACTATACACTATACACTATAGACTATACACTACAGACTATACACTATACACTACAGACTATACACTATACACTACAGACTATACACTATACACTATAGACTATACACTACAGACTATACACTATACACTATACACTATACACTATAGACTATACACTACAGACTATACACTATACACTACAGACTATACACTATACACTACAGACTATACACTATACACTATAGACTATACACTACAGACTATACACTATACACTACAGACTATACACTACAGACTATACACTATACACTACAGACTATACACTACAGACAAAACACTACAGACTATACACTACAGACTATACACTACAGACTACAGACTATACACTACAGACTATACACTATACAATAGACTATACACTATACACTATACACTATAGACTATACACTATACACTACAGACTATAAACTATACACTACAGACTATACAATACAGACTGTACACTACAGACTACAAACTACAGACTATACACTATACACTATAGACTATACACTATAGACTATACACTACAGACTATACACTACAGACTACAGACTATACACTACAGACTATACACTATAGACTATACACTACAGACTATACACTACAGACTACAGACTATACACTACAGACTATACACTATACAATAGACTATACACTATACACTATACACTATAGACTATACACTATACACTACAGACTATACACTATACACTACAGACTATACACTACAGACTATACACTACAGACTACAAACTACAGACTATACACAATAGACTATACACTATAGACTATACACTACAGACTATACACAACAGACTACAGACTATACACTACAGACTATACACTATAGACTATACACTACAGACTATACACTATACACTACAGACTATACACTACACACTACAGACTATACACTATACACTACAGACTATACACTATACACTACAGACTATACACTACAGACTATACACTGTACACTATACACTATAGACTATACACTATACACTACAGACTACACACTATACACTACAGACTATACACTACAGACTATAGACTATACACTATAGACTATACACTACAGACTATACACTACAGACTATACACTATAGACTATACACTACAGACTACACACTATACACTACAGACTATACACTATACACTACAGACTATACACTACAGACTATACACTACAGACTATAGACTATACACTATAGACTATACACTATAGACTACACACTACAGACTATACACTACAGACTATGACTATACACTACAGACTATACACTACAGACTATACACTACAGACTATACACTACTATACACTATACACTATACACTACAAACTATACACTACACACTACAGACTATACACTATACACTACAGACTATACACTATACACTATACACTACAGACTATACACTACAGACTACAGACTATACACTACAGACAATACACTACAGACTATACACTACAGACTATACACTACAGACTACAGACTATACACTACAGACTTTACACTATACACTAGACTATACACTATACACTATACACTATACACTACAGACTATACACTATACACTACAGACTATACACTACAGACTATACACTACAGACTACAAACTACAGACTATACACTATAGACTATACACTATAAACTATACACTACAGACTACAGACTATACACTACAGACTATACACTATAGACTATACACTACAGACTATACACTATACACTACAGACTATACACTACACACTACAGACTATACACTATACACTACAGACTACACTATACACTACAGACTATACACTATAGACTATACACTACAGACTATACACTACAGACTATACACTATAGACTATACACTACAGAATACACACTATACACTACAGACTATACACTATACACTACAGACAATACACTACAGACTATACACTGTACACTATACACTATAGACTATACACTATACACTATACACTACAGACTACACACTATACACTACAGACTACACACTATACACTATACACTATAGACTATACACTACAGACTATACACTACAGACTATACACTATAGACTATACACTACAGACTACATACTATACACTACAGACTATACACTATACACTACAGACTATACACTACAGACTATACACTATAGACTATACACTATAGACTATACACTATAGACTATACACTACAGACTATACACCATAGACTATACACTACAGACTATGACTATACACTACAGACTATACACTACAGACTATACACTACAGACTATACACTACAGACTATACACTATAGACTATACACTATACACTATACACTACAGACTATACACTATACACTATACACTATAGACTTTACACTACACACTATACACTACAGACTATACACTATACACTACAGACTATACACTATACACTATACACTACGGACTATACACTATAGACTATACACTACAGACTATACACTATAGACTATACCATATACACTATAGACTATACACTACAGCCTATACACTACAGACTATACACTACACACTATAGACTATACACTATACAATACAGACTATACACTATACACTACAGACTATACACTACAGACTAAAACACTAGAGTAAACACTACAGACTATACACTACAGAGTGTACACTATAGACTATACACTATAGACTACAGACTATACACTACAGAGTATACACTATAGACTATACACTATAGACTATACACTACAGACTATACACTACAGACTACTGACTATACACTACAGACTATACACTATACACTATAGACTATACACTATACACTATAGACTATACACTACAGACTATACACTATACACTACAGACTATACACTATACACTATAGACTATCACACTACAGACTATACACTATAGACTATACACTATAGACTATACACTATACACTATACACTACAGACTATACACTATACACTATACAGACTATATACTATACACTACAGACTATACACTATACACTACACACTATACACTACAGACTATACACTATACACTACAGACTATACACTATACACTACAGACTATACACTATACACTACAGACTATACACTATAGAGTATACACTATAGAATATACACTATACACTACAGACTATACACTACAGAGTATACACTATAGACTATACACTATAGACTGTACACTACAGACTATACACTACAGACTACAGACTATACACTATACACTATAGACTATACACTATACACTACAGACTATACACTACAGACTATACACTATACACTACAGACTTTACACTACAGACTATACACTATACACTATACACTACAGACTATACACTACAGACTATACACTATAGACTATACACTATACACTATACACTACAGACTACACACTATACACTACAGACTATACACTATACACTACAGACTATACACTACAGACTATACACTATACACTATACACTACAGACTATACACTACAGACTATACACTATACACTATACACTACAGACTATACACTACAGACAATACCCTACAGACTATATACTACAGACTATACAGTACAGACTATACACTACAGACTACAGACTATACACTACAGACTATACACTATACACTATACACTATACACTACAGACTATACACTACAGACTATACACTATACACTATACACTACAGACTATACACTATACACTATAGACTATACACTATAGACTATACACTACAGACTATACACTACAGACTACAGACTATACACTACAGACTATACACTATACACTATACACTAGACTATACACTACACAATACAGACTATACACTATACACTACAGACTATACACTACAGACTATACACTGTACACTATACACTATAGACTATACACTATACACTACAGACTATACACTACAGACTATACACTATACACTATAGACTATACACTACAGACTATACACTATAGACTATACACTACAGACTACACACTATACACTACAGACTATACACTATAGACTATACACTACAGACTATACACCATAGACTATACACTACAGACTATGACTATACACTACAGACTATACACTACAGCCTATACACTACAGACTATACACTATACACTACACACTATAGACTATACACTATACACTACAGACTATACACTATACACTACAGACTATACACTACAGACTAAAACACTAGAGTACACACTACAGACTATACACTACAGAGTGTACACTATAGACTATACACTATAGACTACAGACTATACACTACAGAGTATACACTATAAACTATACACTATAGACTATACACCACAGACTATACACTATACACTATAGACTATACACTACAGACTATACACTATACACTACAGACTATACACTATACACTATAGACTATCACACTACAGACTATACACTATAGACTATACACTATAGACTATACACTATACACTATACACTACAGACTATACACTATACACTATACACTACAGACTATTACCACTAGACACTATACACTACAGACTATACACTATACACTACACTACTATACACTACAGACTATACACTATACAACTACAAGACTACCACACCTATACAGCTACACGAACTATACAAACACTATACACTACAAGACTATACACTATACACTACAGACTATACACTATAGAGTAATACACTATAAAAAAAGACTATACACTATACACTACAGACTATACACTACAGAGTATACACTATAGACTATACACTATATGACCTATACACTACAGACTATACAGGGCGTAGTAGTGAACTATACACTATACAACTATGAACTATACACTATACAAGACTATACACTATACACTACAGACTATACACTACAGACTATACACTATACACTACAGACTATACACTACTACAGACTATACACTATAGACTATACACTATAGACTATACACTATACACTATACACTACAGACTATACACTATACACTACAGACTATACACTATACACTACAGACTATACACTACAGACTATACACTATACACTATACACTACAGACTATACAATACAGACTATACACTATACACTATACACTACAGACTATACACTACAGACAATACCCTACAGACTATACACTACAGACTATACAGTACAGACTATACACTACAGACTACAGACTATACACTACAGACTATACACTATACACTATACACTACAGACTATACACTACAGACTATACACTATACACTATACACTACAGACTATACACTATACACTATAGACTATACACTATAGACTATACACTACAGACTATACACTACAGACTACAGACTATACACTACAGACTATACACTATACACTATACACTAGACTATACACTACACAATACAGACTATACACTATACACTACAGACTATACACTACAGACTATACACTGTACACTATACACTATAGACTATACACTACAGACTATACACTACAGACTATACACTATACACTATAGACTATACACTACAGACTATACACTACAGACTATACACTATAGACTATACACTACAGACTACACACTATACACTACAGACTATACACTATACACTACAGACTATACACTACAGACTATACACAATAGACTATACACTACAGACTATACACTACAGACTATACACTACAGACTATGACTATACACTATAGACTATACACTACTGACTATACACTACAGACTATACACTATAGACTATACACTATACACTATAGACTATACACTACATACTATAGACTATACACAACAGACTATACACTATACACTACACACTATACACTATAGACTATACACTACACATTATAGACTATACACTATACAATACAGACTATACACTATACACTATACACTACACACTATAGACTATACACTATACACTACAGACTATACACTACGGACTATACACTATACACTATAGACTATACACTACAGACTATACACTACAGACTATACCATATACACTATAGACTATACACAACAACCTATACACTACAAACTATACACTATACACTACACACTATAGACTATACACTACAGACTATACACTATACACTACAGACTACACACTACAGACTATACACTACAGAGTACACACTATAGACTATACACTATAGACTATACACTACAGACTATACACTACAGAGTATACACTACAGACTATACACTACAGAGTATACACTACAGACTATACACTACAGACTATACACTATACACTACAGACTATACACTATACAATATAGACTATACACTATAGACTATACACTATACACTACAGACTATACACTATACACTACAGACTATAGACTATACACTATAGACTATACACTATACACTACAGACTATACACTATACACTATAGATTATAGACTATACACTATACACTATAGACTATACACTACAGACTATAAACTATACACTATAGACGATACACTATAGACTATACACTACACACTATACACTATAGACTATACACTACACACTATACACTACAGACTATACACTATACACTACAGACTACAGACTATACACTATAGACTATACACTACAGACTATACACTATACACTATAGACTATACACTATAGACTATACACTACAGACTATACACTATACACTACAGACTATACACTATACACTATAGACTATACACTACAGACTATACACTATACACTATAGACTATACACTATACACTACACACTATACACTATAGACTATAAACTACACACTATACACTACAGACTATACACTACAGACTATACACTACAGACTACAGACTATACACTACAGACTATACACTACAGACTATACACTATACACTACAGACTATACACTATACACTACAGACTATACACTACAGACTACAGACTATACACTACAGAGTATACACTATACACTACAGAGTATATACTACAGACTATACACTACAGATTATACACTATAGGCTACAGACTATACACTATAGACTATGCACTATAGACTATACACTATAGACTATACACTACAGACTATACACTATAGACTATACACTACAGACTATACACTACAGACTATACACTATAGACTATACACTATACACTACAGAATATACACTACAGACTATACACTATACACTACAGACTATACACTACAGACTGTACACTACAGACTATACACTATAGACTATACACTACAGGCTATACACTATAGACTACAGACTATACACTACAGACTCTACACTACAGACTATACACTATAGACTATACACTATAGACTATACACTACAGACTATACACTATACACTATAGACTATACACTATAGACTATACACTATAGACTATACACTATAGACTATATACTATACACTATACACTACAGACTATACACTATAGACTATACACTATACACTACAGACTATACACTATAGACTATACACTATACACTATAGACTATACACTATACACTATAGACTATACACTACAGACTATACACTATACACTACAGACTATACACTACAGACTATACACTACAGACTATACACTATAGACTATACACTATACACTATACACTATAGACTACACACTATACACTACAGACTATACACTACAGACTATACACTATAGACTATACACTACAGACTATACACTATACTACAGACTATACACTATACACTACATACTACAGACTATACACTATACACTACAGACTATACACTATAGACTATACACTACAGACTATACACTATACACTACAGACTATACACTATAGACTATACACTATACACTACAGACTATACACTACAGACTATACACTACAGACTATACACTATAGACTATACACTACAGGCTATACACTATAGACTACAGACTATACACTACAGACTCTACACTACAGACTATACACTATAGACTATACACTACAGACTATACACTATACACTCCAGACTATACACTACAGACTATACACTACAGACTACACACTACAGACTATACACTATACACTACAGACTACAGACTATACACTATACACTACAGACTATACACTATAGACTATACACTACAGACTATACACTATACACTATACACTATACACTACAGACTATACACTACACACTACAGACTATACACTACAGACTATACACTACAGACTATACACTATACACTACATACTATACACTACAGACTATACACTATAGACTATAGACTACAGACTATACACTATACACTATAGACTATACACTATAGACTATACACTACAGACTATACACTATAGACTATACACTATAGACTATACACTATACACTATAGACTATACACTACAGACTATACACTACAGACTATACACTTTACACTACAGACTATAGACTATACACTACAGAGAGAGAGAAACTCTTGTATCATTACCCATCATTCTGGTTTAATTAGCGTTTCGCTACACCAGCAGTAACATCTGATAAACATGTGTATGTGACCAATAAAATGTGATTAGATTTGATCTCAGCATCATTGTTGTTGTTGTACATCAGTGTGGTAGACTATCGTGTTCGTTCCAAATGGCAATGTATTGACTATATAGACCCCTATGGGCCCTGCTCCAAAGTAGTGCACTATATAGGGCCCTGCTCCAAAGTAGTGCGCTATAATAGGGCCCTGCTCCAAAGTAGTGCACTATATAGGGCCCTGCTCCAAAGTAGTGCGCTATAATAGGGCCCTGCTCCAAAGTACTGCACTATATAGGGCCCTGCTCCAAAGTAGTGCACTATAATAGGGCCCTGCTCCAAAGTAGTGCACTATATAGGGCCCTGCTCCAAAGTAGTGCACTATAATAGGGCCCTGCTCCAAAGTAGTGCACTATATAGGGCCCTGCTCCAAAGTAGTGCACTATAATAGGGCCCTGCTCCAAAGTAGTGCACTATATACAGTGGGGGAAAAAGTATTTGATCCCCTGCTGATTTTGTACATTTGCCCACTGATAAAGAAATTATCAGTCTATAATTTAAATGGTAGGTTTATTTGAACAGTGAGAGACAGAATAACAACAGAAATATCCAGAAAAACGCATGTCAAAAATGTTATAAAATGATTTGCATTTTAATGAGGGAAATAAGTATTTGACCCCTCTGCAAAACATGACTTAGTACTTGGTGGCAAAACCCTTGTTGGCAATCACAGAGGTCAGACGTTTCTTATAGTTGGCCACCAGGTTTCCGCACATCTCAGGAGGGATTTTGTCCCACTCCCCTTTGCAGATCTTCTCCAAGTCATTAAGGTTTCGAGGCTGACGTTTGGCAACTCGAACCTTCAGCTCCCTCCACAGATTTTCTATGGGACTAAGGTCTGGAGACTGGCTAGGCCACCCCAGGACCTTAATGTGCTTCTTCTTGAGCCACTCCTTTGTTGCCTTGGCCGTGTGTTTTGGGTCATTGTCATGCTGGAATACCCATCCACGACCCATTTTCAATGCCCTGGCTGAGTGAAGGAGGTTCTCACCCAAGATTTGACGGTACATGGCCCCGTCCATCGTCCCTTTGATGCGGTGAAGTTGTCCTGTCCCCTTAGCAGAAAAACACCCCCAAAGCATAATGTTTCCACCTCCATGTTTGACGGTGGGGATGGTGTTCTTGGGGTCATAGGCAGCATTCCTCCTCCTCCAAACACGGCGAGTTGAGTTGATGCCAAAGAGCTCCATTTTGGTCTCATCTGACCACAACACTTTCACCAGTTGTCCTCTGAGTCATTCAGATGTTCATTGGCAAACTTCAGACGGGCATGTATATGTATTCTTGAGCAGGGGGACCTTGCAGGCGCTGCAGGATTTCAGTCCTTCACGGCGTAGTGTGTTACCAATTGTTTTCTTGGTGACTATGGTCCCAGCTGCCTTGAGATCATTGACAAGATCCTCCCGTGTAGTTCTGGGCTGATTCCTCACCGTTCTCATGATCATTGCAACTCCACGAGGTGAGATCTTGCATGGAGCCCCAGGCTGAGGGATATTGACAGTTCTTTTGTGTTTCTTTCATTTGCGAATAATCGCACCAAATGTTGTCACCTTCTCACCAAGCTGCTTGGCGATGGTCTTGTAGCCCATTCCAGCCTTGTGTAGGTCTACAATCTTGTCCCTGACATCCTTGGAGAGCTCTTTGGTCTTGGCCATGGTGGAGAGTTTGGAATCTGATTGATTGCTTCTGTGGACAGGTGTCTTTTTTACAGGTAACAAGCTGCGGTTAGGAGCACTCCCTTTAAGAGTGTGCTCCTAATCTCAGCTCGTTACCTGTATAAAAGACACCTGGGAGCCAGAAATCTTTCTGATTGAGAGGGGGTCAAATACTTATTTCCCTCATTAAAATGCTAATCATTTTATAACATTTTTGACAAGCGTTTTTCTGGATTTTTTGTTGTTATTCTATCTCTTACTGTTCAAATAAACCTACCATTAAAATTATAGACTGATCATTTCTTTGTCAGTGGGCAAACGTACAAAATCTGCAGGGGATCAAATACTTTTTTCCCCTCACTGTATACAGGAGCCTTTATAGGAATGCTGTGAGAGAGGGGAAGGCTTTCCTATGATCATTAAATACATGATATATTCAGATTATTATACCTTACAGCTCATTAAATACATGATATATTCAGATTATTATAGTTTACAGGTCATTAAATACATGATATATTCAGAATATTATAGTTTACAGGTCATTAAATACATGATATTTTCAGATTATTATAGTTTACAGGTGATACAGAGGAATTTACAGCAGCTAACACACAAGAAGCTTTACATTACACATTATACATTGCAGTATTTCAACACACACACACACACGTATAAGAATCACACAGTTTAAAAAGATTTAATAAAATAGTTGTGTCTAAAAGGTGTTTTGGTGCTAACAGGTGCCTGGTCTCTCGGAGGGAAGTGTGTGTGTCAGTCAGGCACACTGGTCCCCACTGTCCTGGTTGGGGAAGGTGTAGTTATCATGCCTCTCCACACAGGGGTGCTGTTTCACACACTGCCTCTGCCTCCAAACCGGTCTTCTCCTCACAAACCTACAAAGACAGGACACACACTGCTAGGTGGTGTATGTTTCTGGTGTGTTTAGTTGTGGTGTGAGTCTGAGTGGTGTGAGTCTGTGGTGTGAGTCTGAGTGGTGTGAGTCTGAGTGGTGTGAGTCTGTAGTGTGAGTCTGTAGTGTGAGTCTGTAGTGTGAGTCTGAGTGGTGTGAGTCTGAGTGGTGTGAGTCTGTGGTGTGAGTCTGTGGTGTGAGTGTGAGTGGTGTGAGTGTGAGTGGTGTGAGTCTGTGGAGTGAGTGTGAGTCTGAGTGGTGTGAGTCTGTGGTGTGAGTCTGTGGTGTGAGTCTGTGGTGTGAGTCTGTGGTGTGAGTCTGAGTGGTGTGAGTCTGAGTGGTGTGAGTCAGTGGTGTGAGTCAGTGGTGTGAGTCTGTGGTGTGAGTGTGAGTGTTGTGAGTGTGAGTGGTGTGAGTCTGTAGTGTGAGTGTGAGTCTGTGGTGTGAGTCTGAGTGGTGTGAGTCTGTGGTGTGAGTCTGAGTGGTGTGAGTCTGAGTGGTGTGAGTCTGTGGTGTGAGTCTGTGGTGTGAGTCTGAGTGGTGTGAGTCTGAGTGGTGTGAGTCTGTGGTGTGAGTCTGAGTGGTGTGAGTCTGAGTGGTGTGAGTCTGTGGTGTGAGTCTGAGTGGTGTGAGTCTGAGTGGTGGGAGTCTGAGTGGTGGGAGTCTGAGTGGTGTGAGTCAGTGGTGTGAGTGTCAGTGGTGTGAGTGTCAGTGGTGTGAGTCTGAGTGGTGTGAGTCTGAGTGGTGTGAGTGTGAGTCTGAGTGGTGTGAGTCTGAGTGGTGTGAGTCTGAGTGGTGTGAGTCTGAGTGGTGTGAGTCTGTGGTGAGTCTGTGGTGTGGTGGTTACTTGGGGCTCTGTGGTGAGTCTGTGTGTGGTGGTGGTAACTTGGGGCTCTGTGGTGGGGCTCTGTGGTGAGTCTGTGTGTGGTGGTTACTTGGGGCTCTGTGGTGAGTCTGTGGTGAGTATCTGTGGTGAGTCTGTGTGTGGTGGTGGTAACTTGGGGCTCTGTGGTGGGGCTCTGTGGTGAGTATCTGTGGTGAGTCTGTGTGTGGTGGTAACTTGGGGCTCTGTGGTGAGTCTGTGTGGTGGTGGTTACTTGGGGCTCTGTGGTGGGGCTCTGTGGTGAGTATCTGTGGTGAGTCTGTGTGTGGTGGTGGTAACTTGGGGCTCTGTGGTGGGGCTCTGTGGTGAGTATCTGTGGTGAGTCTGTGTGTGGTGGTTACTTGGGGCTCTGTGGTGAGTCTGTGTGTGGTAGTGGTAACTTGGGGCTCTGTGGTGGGGCTCTGTGGTGAGTCTGTGTGTGGTGGTGGTAACTTGGGGCTCTGTGATGGGGCTCTGTGGTGAGTATCTGTGGTGAGTCTGTGTGGTGGTTACTTGGGGCTCTGTGGTGAGTCTGTGTGTGGTGGTGGTAACTTGGGGCTCTGTGGTGGGGCTCTGTGGTGAGTATCTGTGGTGAGTCTGTGTGGTGGTGGTTACTTGGGGCTCTGTGGTGTCTTCAGTACTGGAATGTGTGTAGAGGGATCTCCTGTCCGTGTTCTTCAGCAGCGCTCTGGAAACAACACGCAACGAAGGAACCTCCTTCTCCGACACACCTACACAAACACACGATATATAATCATGTATCTACAGAGAGAGACAGAGACAGAGACAGAGACAGAGACAGAGACAGAGAGAGAGAGAGAGAGAGAGAGAGAGAGAGAGAGAGAGAGAGAGAGAGAGAGAGAGAGAGAGAGAGAGAGAGAGAGAGAGAGAGAGAGAGAGAGAGAGAGAGAGAGAGAGAGAGAGAGAGAGAGAGAGAGAGAGAGAGAGAGAGAGAGAGAGAGAGAGAGAGAGAGAGAGAGAGAGAGAGAGAGTGTGTGTGTGTGTGTGTGTGTGTGTGTGTACCTAGGTGTCTGCGGAGGCCAGGTTTCAGGAGTCTCCAGACCCTCATAGTAGTTGAGTCCTCCCAGCTGCCAGAAGAGGCGGGGTTAAGGCCAGCAGTAGGCGTGTCTGTGGTTGACTCCGCCCTCCTGATGGGGATACGGCTGGCCCGAGGCTGCAGCTCACACCTGGACAGACAGACAGGTAGATTGATAGAGGTTAGACAGGTAACAGACAGATGCTAGACAGGTAAGAGACAGACGGAGGTTAGACAGGTAAGAGACAGACAGATAGACACAGACAGGTAGAGGTTAAACAGGTAAGAGACAGACAGGTACAGTTGAAGTTGGAAGTTTACATACACCTTAGCCAAATACATTTAAACTCAGTTTTTAACAATTCCTGACATTTAATCCTAGTAAAAATTCCCTGTTTTAGGTCAGTTAGGATCACCACCTTATTTTAAGAATGTGAAATGTCATAATAATAGTAGAGAGAATGATTTATTTCAGCTTTTATTTCTTTCATCACATTCCCAGTGGGTCAGAAGTTTACATACACTCAATTAGTATTTGGTAGCATTGCCTTTAAATTATTTCACTTGGGTCAAATGTTTCTGGTAGCCTTCCACAAGCTTCCCACAATAAGTTGGGTGAATTTTGGCCCCTTCCTCCTGACAGAGCTGGTGTAAATGAGTCAGGTTTGACGGCCTCCTTGCTCGGAAAACACGCTTTTTCAGTTCTGCCCGCACATTTTCTATAGGATTGAGGTCAGGGCTTTGTGAAAGCCACTCCAATAGCTTGACTTTGTTGTCCTTAAGCCATTTTGCCACAACTTTGGAAGTATGCTTGGGGTCATTGTCCATTTGGAAGACCCATTTGAGACCAAGCTTTAACTTTCTGACTGATGTCTTGAGATGTTGCTTCAATATATCCACATAATTTTCCTCCCTCATGATGCCATCTATATTGTTCAGTGCACCAGTCCCTCCTGCAGCAAAGCACCCCCACAACATGATGCTGCCAAAGTGGGTGGGGTTATAATCTGCCTGTTTGGCTCTGTCCGGGGGTATCTCAGGACGGAGCACACAGTGTCCCCTGACCAACCCGTCTCAGTATCTATGCTGCAGTAGTCTATGTGCCAGGGGGCTAGGGTCAGTCTGTTATATCTGGTGTAATTCTCCTGTCTTGTCTGGTGTCCTGTGCTCCTTCTAATACTCCCTCTCTCCCTCCCCTCCCAGAGGATCTGAGCCATAGGACCATGCCTCAGGACTACCTGGCCTGATGACTCCTTGCTGTCCCCAGTCCACCTGGCCATGCTGCTGCTCCAGTTTCAACTGTTCTGCCTGCGGCTATGGAACCCTGACCTGTTCACCGGACGTGCTACCTGTCCCAGACCTGCTGTCGACTCTCTCTCTCTCTCTATTGCACTTGCACTAGGTTTCTTCCTAGGTTCTGGCCTTTCTAGGGAGTTTTTCCTAGCCACTGTGCTTCTACACCTGCATTGCTTGCTGTTTTAGGGGTTTTAGGCTGGGTTTCTGTACAGCACTTTGAGATATCAGCTGATGTAAAAAGGGCTTTATAAATACATTTGATTGATTGATTGATTGATTGAGGTAAATGGATAGAGGTTAAACAGTTAAGAGACAGACAGACAGACAGACAGACAGACAGACAGACAGACAGACAGACAGACAGACAGACAGACAGACAGACAGACAGACAGACAGACAGACAGACAGACAGACAGACAGACAGACAGACAGACAGAGGTTAGACAGGTAAGTGATAGACAGACAGGTTGATAGACAGGTAAGAGACAGACACATAGATAGAGGTTAGACGGGTAAGAGACAGACAGCTAGACAGGTAGATAGTGGTTAGACAGACAGGTAGATACATAGAGGTTAGACAGGTAAGAGACAGACATACAGGTCGGTAGATTGTGGTTAGAGAGGTAAGAGACAGAGGTTAGACAGGTAAGAAACAGACATGTAGATAGGTTAGACAGGTAAGAGACAGATAGAGATTAGACAGGTAAGAGAAAGACAGACAGGTAGGTAGATAGAGGTTAGACAGGAGAGACAGACATACAGTCAGGTAAATAGAGGTTAGACAGGTAGGAGAAACACAGACAGATAGATAATAAACATACAGGTAGAAAGATAGAGATTTGACAGGTAAGAAAGACAGATAGACAGGTAGATAGAGGGTATACATGTAAGAGACAAACAGATAGACAGGCAGGTAGATAAAGGTTAGACAGGAAAGAGACAGACAGGTAAATAGAGGTTAGGTAGGCAAGAGACAGATAAACAGGTAGATAGGCAGAGGTTAGACAGGCAAGAGAGACAGAGAGACATAGGTAGATAGAAGTCAGACAGGTACAAGAGACACAGACAGGTAGATAGAGGTTAGACAGGTAAGAGAGACCGGTTAGTTGAGGTAACTGAGGTAATATGTAAATGTTCAGTGGGTAGAGTTATTAAAGTGACAATGCATAGATGACAACAGAGAGTAGCAGCAGCATAAAAGGGGGGGGCAATGCAAATAGTCTGGGTAGCCATTTGATTAGATGTTCAGGAGTCTTATGGCCTGGGGGTAGAAGCTGTTTAGAAGCCTCTTGGACCTAGACTTGGCGCTCCGGTACCACTTGCCGTGCGGTAGCAGAGAGAACAGTCTATGACTAGGGTGGCTGGAGTCTGACAATTTTTAGGGCCTCCTCTGACACCGCCTGGTGTGGAGGTCCTGGATGGCAGGAAACTTGGCCCCAGTGATGTACTGGGCCGTACGCACTACCCTCTGTAGTGCCTTGCGGTCGAAGGCCAAGCAGTTTCCATACCAGGCAGTGATGCAACCAGTCAGGATGCTCTCGATGGTGCAGCTGTACAACCTTGTGAGGATCTGGGGACCCATGCCAAATCCTTTCAGTCTCCTGAGGGGGAATATGTTTTGTCGTGCCCTCTTCACGACTGTCTTGGTGTGCTTGGACCATGTTAGTTTGTTGATGTGGACACCAAGGAACTTGAAGCTCTCAACCTGCTCCACTACTGCCCCGTCAATGAGAATGGGGGAGTGCTCGGTCCTCTTTTTCCTGTAGTCCACAATCATCTCCTTAGTCTTGATCACGTTGAGGGAGAGTTTGTTGTCCTGGCACCACAGGGCCAGGTCTCTGACCTCCTCCCTATAGGCTGACTCATCGTTGTTGGTGATCAGGCCTACCACTGTTGGGTCGTCAGAAAACTTAATGATGGTGTTGGAGTCGTGCCTGGCTATCCAATCATGAGGGAACAGGGAGTACAGGAGGGGACTGAGCACGCACCCCTGAGGGGCCCCCACGTTGAGGATCAGCGTGGCGGATGTGTTGTTACCTACCCTCACCACCTGGGGGCGGCCCGTCAGGAAGTCCAGGATCCAGTTGCAGAGGGAGGTGTTTAGTCCCAGGGTCCTTAGCTTAGTGATGAGCTTTGGTGTTGGTGTTGAACGCTAAGCTGTAGTCAATGAATAGCATTCTCACATAAGTGTTCCTTTTGTCTAGGTGGTAAAGGGCTGTGTGGAGTGCAATAGAGATTGCATCATCTGTGAATCTGTTTGGGCGGTATGCAAATTGGAGTGGGTCTAGGGTTTCTGGGATAATGGTGTTGATCTGAGCCATGACCAGCCTTTCAAAGCACTTCATGGCTACAGACGTGAGTGCTACAGGTCTGTAGTCATTTAGGCAGGTTACCTTAGTGTTCTTGGGCACAGGGACTATGGTGGTCTGCTTGAAACATGTTGGTATTACAGACTCAGACAGGGAGAGGTTGAAAATGTCAGTAAAGAAACCTGCCAGTTGGTCAGCACATGCTCGCAGTACACGGCCTGGTAATCCATCTGGCCCTGCGGCCTTGTGAATGTTGACCTGTTTAAAGGCCTTACTCACATCGGCTGCCGAGAGCGTGATCACACAGTCGTCCGGAACAGCTGATGCTCTCATGCATGTTCCAATGTTACTTGCCTCGAAGCGAGCATAGAAGTAATTCAGCTTGTCTGGTAGGCTCGTGTCACTGGGCAACTCTCAGCTGTGCTTCCCTTTGTAGTCTGTAATAGTTTGCAAGCCCTGCCACATCCGACGATTGTCGGAGACGGTGTAGCACAAATCAATCTTACTCCTTTATTGACGCTTTGCCTGTTTGATGGTTTGTCGGAGGGCATATTCGGGATTTCTTATAAGCTTCTGGGTTAGAGTCCTGGTCCTTGAAAGCGGCAGCTCTAGCCTTTAGCTCAGTGTGGATGTTGCCTGTAATCCATGGCTTCTGGTATGTACGTACAGTCACTGTGGGGACGACGTCATCAATGCACTTATTGATAAAGCCAGTGACTGATGTGATGTAAGGGACCCCAGGAAATGTAGCTGCTGCCTTGACAGGAACTAATGGGGATCCATAATAAACCCCAGGAAGAGTAGCTGCTGCCTTGACAGGAACTAATGGGGATCCATAATAAACCCCAGGAAGAGTAGCTGCTGCCTTGTCAGGAACTAATGGGGATCCATAATAAACCCCAGGAAGAGTAGCTGCTGCCTTGACAGGAACTAATGGGGATCCATAATAAATCGCAGGAAGAGTAGCTGCTGCCTTGGCAGGAACTAATGGGGATCCATAATAAACCCCAGGAAGAGTAGCTGCTGCCTTGCTGGAACTAATGGGGATCCATAATAAACCCCAGGAAGAGTAGCTGCTGCCTTGGCAGGAACTAATGGGGATCCATAATAAACCCCAGGAAGAGTAGCTGCTGCCTTGGCAGGAACTAATGGGGATCCATAATAAACCCCAGGAAGAGTAGCTGCTGCCTTGGCAGGAACTAATGGGGATCCATAATAAACCCCCAGGAAGAGCAGCTGCTGCCTTGGCAGGAACTAATGGGGATCCATAATAAATACAAATACATATATAAAAACAAATAGACAGACAAGTAAGAGACAGACAGCTAGACAAACAGACAGGTAGGTAGAGAGGTTAGACAGGTAAGACACAGATAGACAAGTAGATAGAGGTTAGACAGACAGACAGACAGACAGACAGACAGACAGACAGACAGACAGACAGACAGACAGACAGACAGACAGACAGACAGACAGACAGACAGACAGACAGACAGACAGGAAGATAGGGGTTAGACAGGTAAAACAGACAGACAGACAGGTAGATAGATAGGGATTAGACAGGTAAGACAGACAGACAGGTAGGTAGATAGAGGTTAGACAGGTAAGAGACAGAGGAGAGAAAGACACACACACACGGGAGTGTTACCTGGTGTACCTGATTGAGGACAGGATGTTCAGAGGTCCCTCTTTCCCAGCAGCCTGACACACAGAGAGACAGGAGAAACTACTGTCAGTGGGGAGGTGTGTGTGTGTGTGTGTCAGTGGGGAGGTGTGTGTGTGTGTGTCAGTGGGGAGGTGTGTGTGTGTGTGTCAGTGGGGAGGTGTGTGTGTGTGTGTGTGTGTACCTGTGTGTCAGTGGGGAGGTGTGTGTGTGTGTGTGTGTGTGTGTGTGTGTGTGTGTGTGTGTGTGTGTGTGTACCTGTGTGTTTGGTCGTCCCGGTCGGATAGGGATCTCTCTCCTCCCCAGCACGTCTGGACAGCTGTAGCCTAGCAACCACAGGGAGGAGCTGGACGTCACACACAACCAGGAAGTGACGTATCAGGAGAATGAAACGCGTCAATCAGTCCATACACACACACACACACACACACACACACACACACACGCGATGACCATCATGCATCACTGGGCTGACTGACAGCTCTCTCACCCAATCACAGACCGCATCCTCCCACCCGATTGGTGACGTCAGTGGTCCAGGGTTGCCATGGCTGTATCACTGACAGCTGGATTCTAGCTCATAGTCGTCGTCAGTGTGTGTGTGTGTGTGTGTGTGTGTGTGCGTGTGGTTAATAGACCTTATGTCTTTGACAGAGATGCGTAGTCTCGTGAATTGTGCAAACTGTAGGCCTACATGTGTGAAAATGTTGTCATTACACACACACACACACACACACACACACACACACACACACACACACACACACACACACACACACACACACACACACACACACACACAGAGAGAGAGAGAGGCGTGACGGAAAATTCAATCTCCTCCTGTCCTAGAGCCTAGGTTATGTTCCTATCCAGTCTCCTCCTGTCCTAGAGCCTAGGTTATGTTCCTATCCAGTCTCCTCCTGTCTAGAGCCTAGGTTATGTTCCTATCCAGTCTCCTCCTGTCCTAGAGCCTAGGTTATGTTCCTATCCAGTCTCCTCCTGTCCTAGAGCCTAGGTTTTGTTCCTATCCAGTCTCCTCCTGTCTAGAGCCTAGGTTATGTTCCTATCCAGTCTCCTCCTGTCCTAGAGCCTAGGTTACGTTCCTATCCAGTCTCCTCCTGTCTAGAGCCTAGGTTATGTTCCTATCCAGTCTCCTCCTGTCCTAGAGCCTAGGTTATGTTCCTATCCAGTCCCCTCCTGTCCTAGAGCCTAGGTTATGTTCCTATCCAGTCTGTCCTAGAGCCTAGGTTATGTTCCTATCCAGTCTCCTCCTGTCCTAGAGCCTAGGTTATGTTCCTATCCAGTCTCCTCCTGTCCTAGAGCCTAGGTTATGTTCCTATCCAGTCTCCTCCTCATATGAGAGCTTCTCTGAGCTGTCTCCTATTGCCGTCCATATGAGAGCTTCTCTGAGCTGTCTCCTATTGCTGTCCATATGAGAGCTTCTCTGAGCTGTCTCCTATTGCTGTCCATATGAGAGCTTCTCTGAGCTGTCTCCTATTGCCGTCCATATGAGAGCTTCTCTGAGCTGTCTCCTATTGCTGTCCATATGAGAGCTTCTCTGAGCTGTCTCCTATTGCCGTCCATATGAGAGCTTCTCTGAGCTGTCTCCTATTGCTGTCCATATGAAAGCTTCTCTGAGCTGTCTCCTATTGCTGTCCATATGAGAGCTTCTCTGAGCTGTCTCCATGTGAGAGCTTCAGTAGAGAATGTGTGATCAACAAACTGATTGAGAGTAGATATGGATAGTTTTCAAACAGAGTTGGTCTCTGTTAAGATAACTTGATATTTAAACTATTTAATCTCCCCGTTATTCATGAGCTGATCTGCTACCTGTATAATCAACTCGTTTTGCCAAATATAGGAGATATTCTGAGGCTCGTTTAAGTAGGTTATTTAGCATTCATACAAATTAATGGAAGTGTGGAGGTAGTTTTGTGCACAAAAAAAAATAAGTGATTAAATCCAATATTTCCTGAGCTTTCTTATACCTGCTAGATTAGGACACATACTTTCAAACCTTATTCCTCATCATTTCTCTTTTTGACTGTGTTTTTAGCCGGTTATGAATGTGTTACTCAACACATTTACTACTATATGGACTATAGTAGTAAAGGCTAAAGTAAATATTTGATCAAATAATAATAATAATAATAATTGTAAAATATTTGTCAATACCTAAAGGAGTCCTACAATTCAAAATCAGATAGCTAAATGATCCATGGTGTGACCATCTTAATTTACATTTGACTGTTTTATAAATTCTTTAACCTCTGTCAACTTGGTTGTTGATCATTGCTAGACAGCCATATCAAATCTTGCCATATATTTTCAGGCCGATTTTTCAGTCAATGTAACTCGGTCACTCAGGAACATTCACTGTCGTCTTGGTAAGCAACTCCAGTGTATATTTGGCCTTGTGTTTTAGGTTGAACCAGGTTTTCCTGTAGGATTTTGCCTGTGCTTAGCTCTATTCCGTTTCCTCGTGTGCTAAAAAAACTCCCTAGTCCTTGCTGATGACAAGCATACCCATAACATGATGCAGCCACCAGGGCGTGTTTTCAGAGCATGTGCATAACAGCTGACAGGCATATTCATGGTAATGTTCAGCCTCTCCTTATCCCAGTCTGTAATGACAGGCATGTTCAGCCTCTCCTTATCCCAGTCTGTAATGACAGGCATATTCAGGGTAATGTTCAGCCTCTCCTTATCCCAGTCTGTAATGACAGGCATATTCAGGGTAATGTTCAGCCTCTCCTTATCCCAGTCTGTAATGACAGGCATATTCAGGGTAATGTTCAGCCTCTCCTTATCCCAGTCTGTAATGACAGGCATATTCATGGTAATGTTCAGCCTCTCCTTATCCCAGTCTGTAATGACAGGCATATTCAGGGTAATGTTCAGCCTCTCCTTATCCCAGTCTGTAATGACAGGCATATTCATGGTAATGTTCAGCCTCTCCTTATCCCAGTCTGTAATGACAGGCATATTCAGGGTAATGTTCAGCCTCTCCTTATCCCAGTCTGTAATGACAGGCATATTCAGGGTAATGTTCAGCCTCTCCTTATCCCAGTCTGTAATTTCCAACCTCTCCTTATCCAGTCTTTAATCCCCACATGTTTTAAGATGACCACCATCATCCCTGTTCCTAAGAAGTTGTTACAGGTAGGCAACAACACCTCTGCCACACTGACCCTTGACAAAGCAAAGGGGTGTGTGCTAAGTCCCCTCCTGTACTTCCTGTTCACGCCACGCACAACTCCAACACCATCATCAAGTTCGCTGACAACAGGAGGCCTGATCCCCGGCAACGATGAGACAGCCGGCAGGGAGGAGTAACCTGGCAGTGTGGTGCCAGATCAACAACCTCTCCCTCAACGTCAGCAAGCCTAAGGAGCTGATCATGGACTACGGGAAAAGGCGGGCCGAACAGGCCCCCATTCACATCGACAGGGCTGTAGTGGAGAGTTTCAAGATCCTTGGCGTCCACATCACCAACAAACTATCATGGTCCAAACACATCAAGACAGCTGTGAAGAGGGCACGACAACACCTTTTACCCCTCAAGAGG
Organism: Salmo trutta; assembly: GCF_901001165.1. NCBI lineage: Eukaryota > Metazoa > Chordata > Actinopteri > Salmoniformes > Salmonidae > Salmo > Salmo trutta. The sequence goes on along the minus strand of NC_042957.1, from coordinate 1,105,347 downwards.
CTGAAAAGATTTGGCATGGGTCCCCAGATCCTCAAAAAGTTCTACAGCTGCACCATCGAGAGCATCCTGACCGGTTGCATCACCGCCTGGTGCAGAGGGTAGTGCGTACTGCCCAGTACATCACTGGGGCCAAGCTTCCTGACATCCAGAACCTATATACTAGATGGTGTAAGGCCCCAAAAAATGTCAAAGACTCCAGTCACCCAAGTTATAAACTGTTCTCTCTGCTACCGCACGGCAAGCGGTACCGGAGCACCAAGTCCAAGAGGCTCCTGAACAGCTTCTACCCCCAAGCCATAAGACTGCTGAACAATTAATCAAATGGCCACTTGGACAATTTACATTGACCCCTCCTTTGTTTTTACACAGCTGCTACTCGCTGTTTATCATCTATGCATAGTTACTTTATAAATTACCTCGACTAACCTGTACCCCCGCATATTGACTCCATATTGACTCTGTACCGGTACCCCCTGTATATAGCCTCCATATTGACTCTGTACCGGTACCCCCTGTATATAGCCTCCACATTGACTCTGTATCGGTACCCCCTGTATATAGCCTCCACATTGACTCTGTACCGTAATACCCTGTATATAGCCTCCACATTGACTCGGTACCGGTACCCCCTGTATATAGCCTCCACATTGACTCTGTACCGGTACCCCCTGTATATAGCCTCCACATTGACTCTGTACCGGTACCCCCTGTATATAGCCTCCACATTGACTCTGTACCGGTACCCCATGTATATAGCCTCCACATTGACTCTGTACCGGTACCCCCTGTATATAGCCTCCACATTGACTCTGTACCGGTACCCCCTGTATATAGCCTCCACATTGACTCTGTACCGGTACCCCCTGTATATAGCCTCCACATTGACTCTGTACCGGTACCCCCTGTATATAGCCTCCACATTGACTCTGTACCGGTACCCCATGTATATAGCCTCCACATTGACTCTGTACCGGTACCCCCTGTATATAGCCTCCACATTGACTCTGTACCTGTACCCCCTGTATGTAGCCTCCACATTGACTCTGTATCGGTACCCCCTGTACATAGCCTCCACATTGACTCGGTACCGGTACCCCCTGTATATAGCCTCGTTATAGTTATGCCATTTTCTTGTTTAATTTTCTTTTTTTTTACTTTAGTTTATTTAAATATTTTCTTAGCTCTATTTCATATAAAATCAAATCAAATTGTATTAGTCACATGCACCAAATACAACAGGTGTAGACCTTACAGTGAAATGCTTACTTACAGCCCTGAACCAACAATACAATTTAAAAACTACGAATAAGAATAAGAAATAAAAGAAACAAGTAGTTAAAGAGCAACAGTAAAATAACAATAAAGAGAATATATACAGGGTATTACGGTACAGACTCAATGTGGAGTCTATATACAGGGTATTACGGTACAGAGTCAATGTGGAGGCTATATACAGGGGGTACCGGTACAGACTCAATGTGGAGTCTATATACAGGGGGTACCGGTACAGACTCAATGTGGAGTCTATATACAGGGTATTACGGTACAGAGTCAATGTGGAGGCTATATACAGGGGGTACCGGTACAGACTCAATGTGGAGTCTATATACAGGGGATACCGGTACAGAGTCAATGTGGAGGCTATATACAGGGGGTACCGGTACAGAGTCAATGTGGAGTCTATATACAGGGTATTACGGTACAGACTCAATGTGGAGGCTATATACAGGGGGTACCGGTACAGAGTCAATGTGGAGGCTATATACAGGGGGTACCGGTACAGACTCAATGTGGAGTCTATATACAGGGTATTACGGTACAGAGTCAATGTGGAGGCTATATACAGGGTATTACGGTACAGAGTCAATATGGAGGCTATATACAGGGGGTACCGGTACAGAGTCAATGTGGAGGCTATATACAGGGGGTACCGGTACAGAGTCAATGTGGTGGCTATATACAGGGGGTACCGGTACAGAGTCAATGTGGAGGCTATATACAGGGTATTACGGGACAGAGTCAATGTGGAGGCTATATACAGGGGGTACCGGTACAGAGTCAATGTGGAGGCTATATACAGGGGGTACCGGTACAGAGTCAATGTGGAGACTATATACAGGGGGTACCGGTACAGACTCAATGTGGAGTCTATATACAGGGGATACCGGTACCGAGTCAATGTGGAGGCTATATACAGGGGGTACCGGTACAGAGTCAATGTGGAGGCTATATACAGGGGATACCGGTACCGAGTCAATGTGGAGGCTATATACAGGGGGTACCGGTACAGACTCAATGTGGAGTCTATATACAGGGGATACCGGTACCGAGTCAATGTGGAGGCTATATACAGGGTATTACGGTACAGAATCAATGTGGAGGCTATATACAGGGGGTACCGGTACAGAGTCAATGTGGAGGCTATATACAGGGGGAACCGGTACAGACTCAATGTGGAGTCTATATACAGGGGATACCGGTACCGAGTCAATGTGGAGGCTATATACAGGGGGTACCGGTACAGACTCAATGTGGAGTCTATATACAGGGGATACCGGTACAGAATCAACGTGGAGGCTATATACAGGGGGTACCGGTACAGAGTCAATGTGTGGGGGCACCAGTTTGTTGAGGTAATATGTACATGTAGGTAGAGTTATTAAAGTGACTATGAATAGATTATAGAGTAGCAATGGTGGAGTAGCAGTGGTGTGGGGGGGGGGCAATGCAAATAGTCTGGGTAGCCATTTGACTAGCTGTTCAGGAGTCTTATGGCTTGGGGGTAGAAGCTGTTTAGAAGCCTCTTGGACCTAGACTTGGCGCTCCGGTACCGCTTGCCGTGCGGTAGCAGAGAGAACAGTCTATGACTGGGGTGGCTGGGGTCTTTTACAATTTTTAGGGCCTTCCTCTGACACCGCCTGGTATAGAGGTCCTGGATGGCAGGAAGCTTAACCCCAGTGTTGTACTGGGCCGTACGCACTACCCTCTGAAGTGCCTTGCGGTTGGAGGCCGAGCAGTTGCCATACCAGGCAGTGATGCAACCAGTCAGGATGCTCTCGATGGTGCAGCTACAGAACCTGTCAGTGAACTGTTGTCTAGAGAGAATGCTCCAGGACCAGATAGTGTTATATAGCCAACGTGCCCTATCTCTATATAACTCTATATAACACTATATAACTATATATAACTCTATAACACTATATAACACAACCATTTTTGTGACAAAACCCTCAGTAGAGTTGAAACCCTCAGTAGAGTAGAAACCCTCAGTAGAGATGAAACCCTCAGTAGAGTAGAAACCCTCAGTAGAGATGAAACCCTCAGTAGAGTAGAAACCCTCAGTAGAGATGAAACCCTCAGTAGAGATGAAACCCTCAGTAGAGATTAAACCCTCAGTAGAGTAGAAACCCTCAGTAGAGATGAAACCCTCAGTAGAGTAGAAACCCTCAGTAGAGTAGAAACCCTCAGTAGAGTAGAAACCCTCAGTAGAGTTGAAACCCTCAGTAGAGTAGAAACCCTCAGTAGAGATGAAACCCTCAGTAGAGATGAAACCCTCAGTAGAGATGAAACCCTCAGTAGAGATGAAACCCTCAGTATGCGACGGAAACTCATCTAACTTTTTTTTTTTATTCGTTACTTTGGGACTTTAAATGCAAAAGTTATTTTAATGTGCACCATGTCATCACGCAAACACCATTTTATCTAAAATAAGTCAGTTTGAGGAAAACATCCTCTGGCAGGAAAGTGAGCATGTTGTTTCACGCAGATTTGAGAATATTCACATGAAAATCTGTCGCCAATTGGAAGGAAACCAGTTATACACAGAAATCAGAAGTGAGTGCAAAGCGGCAAAATAAAAATAATTTTTCAAGCGAACTTATTTATGTAACACACTCACACCTTTACTGCCTTTATTAAAAAGGTTCCAATACAACTCTTCACTACAGATACGTACAGGTACAGAGCCTGCAGAAAGAATACACACCCCTGAACTCTTTCCACATTTTGTTTTGTTACACCCTGAATTAAACGTTTATTAAACTGAGATGTTTTGTCACTGGCCTACACGCAATACCCCATAATGTCAAAGTGGAATAATGTTAAACTTTGTTTTTTACTAATTCATTCAAAATGAAAAGCTGAAAATTATTCAACAACTTTTGTTATATCAAGCCTAAATAAATTCAGGAGTAAAAATGTGCTTAACAAGTCACATAATAAGTTGCATGGACTCACCCTGTGTGCAATAATAGTGGTTAACAGGATTTATGAATGACTACCTCATCTCTGTATCCCCACACATACAATTATCTGTTAGGTTCCTCAGTCGAGCAGTGAATTTCAAACACAGATTCAACCACAAAGACCAGGGAGGTTTTCCAATGCCTCACAGAAGGGCACCCATTGGTGGAAGGGTTAAAAAAAGCAGACATTGAATATCCCTTTGAGCATGGTGAAGTTATTAATTACACTTTGGACGGTGTATCATTACACCCAGTCACTACAAAGATACAGGCGTCCTTCCTAACTCAGTTGCCGGAGAGGAAGGAAACCACTCAGGGATTTCACCATGAGGCCAATGGTGACTTTAAAACAGTTACAGAGGTTAATGGCTGTGATAGGAGAAAACTGAGGATGGACCAACAACATTGTAGTTACTCCACAATACTAACCTAAATGGCAGAGTGAAAAGAAGGACGCCTGTACAGAATAAAAAAAGATTCCAAAACATGAATCCTGTTTACAACAAGGCACTAAAGTAAAACTGCAAAAAATGTGGCAAAGCAATTAACGTTTTGTCCTGAATACAAAGTGTTTGGGTTTGTGGCAAATACAATACAACACATTACTGAGTACCAGTCTCCATATTGTCAAGCATAGTGGTGGCTGCATCATGTTATGGGTATGCTTGTAATCCTTAAGGACTGGGGAGTTTTCAGGGATTAGACATAAACGGAATGGAGTTAAGTACAGGCAAAATCCTAGAGGAAAACCTGCTTCTGGGAGATGGATTCACCTTTCAGCAGGACAATAACCTAAACACAAGGTCAAATATACACTGGAGTTGCTTACCAAGAAGACAGTGAATGTTCCTGAGTGGCCGAGTTGCATTTTGACTTAAATCTGTTTGAAAATCTATGGTAATATCTGAAAATGGTTGTCTAGCAATGATCAACAACCAACCTGACAGAGTTTCGAAAAGAATAAAAATGGGCAAATGTTGCACAATCCAGGTGTGGAAAGTTCTTAAGAGACTTACCCAGAAAGACTCACAGCTGTATCGCTGCCAAAGGTGTTTCAAACATGTATTGACTCAGAAGGTTGAATACTTATATAATGAAGATATGTGTTTTGTTTTTACAAATGTTTGAATTTTTCTTCCAATTTGACATTACAGATTATTTTGTGTAGATAGATTTTTTTTTTAATTTTTATGCCACTTTGAAACATCAAAATGTGGAAAAAGTCAAGAGGTGTGAATACCTTCTGAAGGCACTGTATATATATTTACTGCTACGTTCCCTCCCTCTCTCTCTCCCTCGCCCTCCCTCCCTCGCTCTCCCTCCCTCCCTCCCTCGCTCTCCCTCCCTCCCTCCCTCGCTCTCCCTCCCTCCCTCCCTCCCTCAGTATGAGTCCTGGTTGTGCCCAGTCTGTGCTGTAGTAGTAGTAGTAGTAGTGTCTGAGATGAGGGAGGCCAGCGGCGAGCCTAGGCCGGTCTGGAGCAGGGGGCTCAGTTTGGAGAGCAGCCCAGGCCGGGGCATCAAGGGCATGGCTTGCAGGGAGGGCAGCAAGGCGGACAAGCTTGGAGTCTGGAGGGAGTACAGACCTGGGAGAGGACAGGACGCCACCGAGGAGGACGAGGAGGAGGAAGAGGAGGAGGTGGGGGATGACGGGGGCCGGGCTGGGGTGGGGGGGTGGCTGTTGCTAGGAGACGACCGGAGGACGGGGCGGTGGTGGTGGTGGGGGGGGCGTCTCTTCTCCTGAGATTTAGAGTCTACAGAGATACACACACACACACACACACACACACACACACACACACACACACACACACACGGCTCAGACATATGCAGGAGGGATTACACACACGGTTCAAACACATGCAGGACACACGACACCCGGGGAGGCAGGGGAGGCAGGCAGGGGAGGCAGGGGAGGCATGCAGGGGAGGCAGGCAGGGGAGGAGCCTGGCTTAGTAGCTGTCAGCTCAGCCAATCACAGCCGAGGTTATTTTTCCTGCTCTGACATCATCAGACTCATTCTCTTCCAGAGTAAAAACAATCTCCACCTGACAGCAGAACACACCTGGATTACAGTTCCTACAGGGGTCACCAGGGGTCACCAACCCTGTTCCTACAGGGGTCACCAGGGGTCACCAACCCTGTTCCTAAAGGGGTCATACACCAGTGGTCACCGACCCTGTTCCTAAAGGGGTCATACACCAGGGGTCACCGACCCTGTTCCTAAAGAGGTCGTACACCAGGGGTCACCGACCCTGTTCCTAAAGGGGTAACCAGGGGTCACCAACCCTGTTCCTACAGGGGACATACACCAGGGGTCACTGACCCTGTTCCTACAGGGGTCATACACCAGGGGTCACCGACCCTGTTCCTACAGGGGTCATACACCAGGTGTCACCAACCCTGTTCCTACAGGGGTCACCAACCCTGTTCCTACAGGGGTCATACACCAGGTGTCACCAACCCTGTTCCTACAGGGGTCACCAGGGGTCACCAGGGGTCACCGACCCTGTTCCTAAAGGGGTCACCAACCCTGTTCCTAAAGGGGTCACCAACCCTGTTCCTAAAGGAGGGTGGATCTCCAGGGACAGGGTTGGAGTTAATACCTCCAGGAGGGTGGATATCCAGGGACAGGGTTGGAGTTAACCTCCAGGAGGGTGGATATCCAGGGACAGGGTTGGAGTTAACCTCCAGGAGGGTGGATATCCAGGGACAGGGTTGGAGTTAAAACCTCCAGGAGGGTGGATCTCCAGGGACAGGGTTGGAATTAACCTCCAGGAGGGTGGATCTCCAGGGACAGGGTTGGAGTTAACCTCCAGGAGGGTGGATCTCCAGGGACAGGGTTAACCTCCAGGAGGGTGGATCTCCAGGAACATGGTTGGAGTTAATACCTCCAGGAGGGTGGATATCCAGGAACAGGGTTGGAGTTAACCTCCAGGAGGGTGGATATCCAGGGACAGGGTTGGAGTTAATACCTCCAGGAGGGTGGATCTCCAGGAACATGGTTGGAGTTAATACCTCCAGGAGGGTGGATATCCAGGAACAGGGTTGGAGTTAACCTCCAGGAGGGTGGATATCCAGGAACAGGGTTGGAGTTAATACCTCCAGGAGGGTGGATCTCCAGGGACAGGGTTGGAGTTAACCTCCAGGAGGGTGGATATCCAGGGACAGGGTTGGAGTTAACCTCCAGGAGGGTGGATCTCCAGGGACAGGGCTGGAGTTAACCTCCAGGAGGGTGGATATCCAGGGACAGGGTTAACCTCCAGGAGGGTGGATATCCAGGAACAGGGTTAACCTCCAGGAGGGTGGATATCCAGGGACAGGGTTAGAGAGCCCTGCCATCTGCTTTGGTGCATCAACCCCTACTACACCCATGTCATTACCCGCAGAAATAGACCTGCATACATCATTCATAAGAGGAGAGACAGAAACAGAGAGAACAAGCGAGAGCTAAAAACAGAGAGAACAAGCGAGAGAGGACAATAAAAAGGGTCTTACCTCTGACGGGTCCGAGTGCCTTGCTCCCTCCGCGCTGTGTGTGTGTGTTGTGCGTGGAGCCGAAGGTGAAGCTCGGCGAGGTGTGTATCTGAGGAGACGGTGTCTGGCTGCTACTGCTGTGCCTGTTACAACGAACATGACTCAGAGACGTGTCTGATGCAGAACTGGTCAGAGACCTACACACACACACACACACACACACACACACAGAGACACACACACACACAGAGACACACACACACACACACACACTAATGTTTAGTACTTCAGGGTAATGATGATGATAACAGAGCTACTGTAACAGCAGTACTTCAGGGTAATGATATGATGATAACAGAGCTACTGTAACAGCAGTACTTCAGGGTAATGATGATGATAACAGAGCTACTGTAACAGCAGTACTTCAGGGTAATGATGATGATAACAGAGCTACTGTAACATCAGTACTTCAGGGTAATTATGATGATAACAGAGCTACTGTAACAGCAGTACTTCAGGGTAATGATGATGATAACAGAGCTACTGTAACAGCAGTACTTCAGGGTAATGATGATAACAGAGCTACTGTAACAGCAGTACTTCAGGGTAATGATATGATGATAACAGAGCTACTGTAACAGCAGTACTTCAGGGTAATGATGATAACAGAGCTACTGTATCAGCAGTACTTCAGGGTAATGATATGATGATAACAGAGCTACTGTAACAGCAGTACTTCAAGGTAATGATATGATGATAACAGAGCTACTGTAACAGCAGTAGTTCAGGGTAATGATGATGATAACAGAGCTACTGTAACAACAGTACTTCAGGGTAATGATATGATGATAACAGAGCTACTGTAACAGCAGTTCTTCAGGGTAATGATATGATGATAACAGAGCTACTGTAACAGCAGTACTTCAGGGTAATGATATGATGATAACAGAGCTACTGTAACAGCAGTACTTCAGGGTAATGATGATGATAACAGAGCTACTGTAACAGCAGTACTTCAGGGTAATGATATGATGATAACAGAGCTACTGTAACAGCAGTACTTCAGGGTAATGATGATGATAACAGAGCTATTGTAACAGCAGTACTTCAGGGTAATGATATGATGATAACAGAGCTACTGTAACAGCAGTACTTCAGGGTAATGATGATGATAACAGAGCTACTGTAACAGCAGTACTTCAGGGTAATGATGTGATGATAACAGAGCTACTGTAACAGCAGTACTTCAGGGTAATGATGATGATAACAGAGCTACTGTAACAGCAGTACTTCAGGGTAATGATGATGATAACAGAGCTACTGTAACAGCAGTACTTCAGGGTAATGATGATAACAGAGCTACTGTAACAGCAGTACTTCAGGGTAATGATGATGATAACAGAGCTACTGTAACAGCAGTACTTCAGGGTAATGATATGATGATAACAGAGCTACTGTAACAGCAGTACTTCAGGGTAATGATATGATGATAACAGAGCTACTGTAACAGCAGTACTTCAGGGTAATGATATGATGATAACAGAGCTACTGTAACAGCAGTACTTCAGGGTAATGATATGATGATAACAGAGCTACTGTAACAGCAGTACTTCAGGGTAATGATGATGACAGAGCTACTGTAACAGCAGTACTTCAGGGTAATGATATGATGATGACAGAGCTACTGTAACAGCAGTACTTCAGGGTAATGATGATAACAGAGCTACTGTAACAGCAGTACTTCAGGGTAATGATGATAACAGAGCTACTGTAACAGCAGTACTTCAGGGTAATGATGTGATGATAACAGAGCTAATGTAACAGCAGTACTTCAGGGTAATGATATGATGATAACAGAGCTACTGTAACAGCAGTACTTCAGGGTAATGATGATGATAACAGAGCTACTGTAACAGCAGTACTTCAGGGTAATGATGATGATAACAGAGCTACTGTAACAGCAGTACTTCAGGGTAATGATGTGATGATAACAGAGCTACTGTAACAGCAGTACTTCAGGGTAATGATGGTGATAACAGAGCTACTGTAACAGCAGTACTTCAGGGTAATGATGATGATAACAGAGCTACTGTAACAGCAGTACTTCAGGGTAATGATGATAACAGAGCTACTGTAACAGCAGTACTTCAGGGTAATGATGTGATGATAACAGAGCTACTGTAACAGCAGTACTTCAGGGTAATGATGATGATAACAGAGCTACTGTAACAGCAGTACTTCAGGGTAATGATATGATGATAACAGAGCTACTGTAACAGCAGTACTTCAGGGTAATGATATGATGATAAAAGAGCTACTGTAGCAGCAGTACTTCAGGGTAATGATGATAACAGAGCTACTGTAACAGCAGTACTTCAGGGTAATGATATGATGATAACAGAGCTACTGTAACAGCAGTACTTCAGGGTAATGATGTGATGATAACAGAGCTACTGTAACAGCAGTACTTCAGGGTAATGATGATGATAACAGAGCTACTGTAACAGCAGTACTTCAGGGTAATGATATGATGATAACAGAGCTACTGTAACAGCAGTACTTCAGGGTAATGATATGATGATAACAGAGCTACTGTAACAGCAGTACTTCAGGGTAATGATATGATGATAACAGAGCTACTGTAACAGCAGTACTTCAGGGTAATGATATGATGATAACAGAGCTACTGTAACAGCAGTACTTCAGGGTAATGATGATAACAGAGCTACTGTAACAGCAGTACTTCAGGGTAATGATATGATGATAACAGAGCTACTGTAACAGCAGTACTTCAGGGTAATGATATGATAACAGAGCTACTGTAACAGGAGTACTTCAGGGTAATGATATGATGATAACAGAGCTACTGTAACAGCAGTACTTCAGGGTAATGATATGATGATAACAGAGCTACTGTAACAGCAGTACTTCAGGGTAATGATATGATGATAACAGAGCTACTGTAACAGCAGTACTTCAGGGTAATGATATGATGATAACAGAGCTACTGTAACAGCAGTACTTCAGGGTAATGATATGATTATAACAGAGCTACTGTAACAGCAGTACTTCAGGGTAATGATATGATGATAACAGAGCTACTGTAACAGCAGTACTTCAGGGTAATGATGATGATAACAGAGCTACTGTAACAGCAGTACTTCAGGGTAATGATATGATGATAACAGAGCTACTGTAACAGCAGTACTTCAGGGTAATGATATGATGATAACAGAGCTACTCTAACAGCAGTACTTCAGGGTAATGATATGATGATAACAGAGCTACTGTAACAGCAGTACTTCAGGGTAATGATGATAACAGAGCTACTGTAACAGCAGTACTTCAGGGTAATGATAACAGAGCTACTGTAGCAGCAGTACTTCAGGGTAATGATGTGATGATAACAGAGCTACTGTAACAGCAGTACTTCAGGGTAATGATGATGATAACAGAGCTACTGTAACAGCAGTACTTCAGGGTAATGATATGATGATAACAGAGCTACTGTAACAGCAGTACTTCAGGGTAATGATGATAACAGAGCTACTGTAACAGCAGTACTTCAGGGTAATGATATGATAACAGAGCTACTGTAATAGCAGTACTTCAGGGTAATGATATGATGATAACAGAGCTACTGTAACAGCAGTACTTCAGGGTAATGATGATGATTACAGAGCTACTGTAACAACAGTACTTCAGGGTAATGATATGATGATAACAGAGCTACTGTAACAGCAGTACTTCAGGGTAATGATATGATGATAACAGAGCTACTGTAACAGCAGTACTTCAGGGTAATGATATGATGATAACAGAGCTACTGTAACAGCAGTACTTCAGGGTAATGATGATGATAACAGAGCTACTGTAACAGCAGTACTTCAGGGTAATGATGATGATAACAGAGCTATTGTAACAGCAGTACTTCAGGGTAATGATGATGATAACAGAGCTACTGTAACAGCAGTACTTCAGGGTAATGATATGATGATAACAGAGCTACTGTAACAGCAGTACTTCAGGGTAATGATGATGATAACAGAGCTACTGTAACAGCAGTACTTCAGGGTAATGATGTGATGATAACAGAGCTACTGTAACAGCAGTACTTCAGGGTAATGATATGATGATAACAGAGCTACTGTAACAGCAGTACTTCAGGGTAATGATGATGATAACAGAGCTACTGTAACAGCAGTACTTCAGGGTAATGATGATGATAACAGAGCTATTGTAACAGCAGTACTTCAGGGTAATGATGATGATAACAGAGCTACTGTAACAGCAGTACTTCAGGGTAATGATATGATGATAACAGAGCTACTGTAACAGCAGTACTTCAGGGTAATGATGATGATAACAGAGCTACTGTAACAGCAGTACTTCAGGGTAATGATGTGATGATAACAGAGCTACTGTAACAGCAGTACTTCAGGGTAATGATATGATGATAACAGAGCTACTGTAACAGCAGTACTTCAGGGTAATGATGATGATAACAGAGCTACTGTAACAGCAGTACTTCAGGGTAATGATATGATGATAACAGAGCTACTGTAACAGCAGTACTTCAGGGTAATGATATGATGATAACAGAGCTACTGTAACAGCAGTACTTCAGGGTAATGATATGATGATAACAGAGCTACTGTAACAGCAGTACTTCAGGGTAATGATGATGATAACAGAGCTACTGTAACAGCAGTACTTCAGGGTAATGATATGATGATAACAGAGCTACTGTAACAGCAGTACTTCAGGGTAATGATGTGATGATAACAGAGCTACTGTAACAGCAGTACTTTAGGGTAATGATGATGATAACAGAGCTACTGTAACAGCAGTACTTCAGGGTAATGATGATAACAGAGCTACTGTAACAGCAGTACTTCAGGGTAATGATATGATGATAACAGAGCTACTGTAACAGCAGTACTTCAGGGTAATGATATGATGATAACAGAGCTACTGTAACAGCAGTACTTCAGGGTAATGATGTGATGATAACAGAGCTACTGTAACAGCAGGGAAACAGAGGTGTTCTTACGTGTTGAAGCTCTTGGGTGGCGACGCCTTGTTCCCACCAGTGTGTCCCCGTGGCTGTGTGTGTGTGTTGAGGCCCTTGCTGTTGCGGACGTGTTTGAGAGTCCAGGCGCGGAGGTTGGTCAAGCTGCTGTGTTCTGAAAGGACGAGGCGTGGCCACGGGTTGCAGTCAGCCATGTCCAGGGCTGCTATGGCAACCGCTCGCCCCACCTAGACACACACACATATATGGTTAGCTTTTCCAGGGTGCGTTCGTAAATTCACTCCGGCCATCTACCCCCAGATTTCAGAGCACTCTCGACTGAGTGTGCCAGAATGCAGAATAACTGATGACTTTACAAACGGTTGAATATGGAAGGTGTCAGTAAACGTCGGCAAAGAAGCATAATTCATTTGTTGCCAGCAGCATAGTAAGTCACTAACGCTCTGGATAACCTGAAAACAGCCTAACCAGCTCTGCTAGGGTAAAATGATCAGAGTGGGATGTTCTCATTTGGTTAGACTGTAAACTCTCCTTCCAGACTCACATTAAACATCTCCAATCCAAAATTACATCTAGAATCGGCTTCCTATTTCGCAACAAAGCATCCTTCACTCATGCTGCCAAACACACCCTCGTAAAACTGACCATCCTACCCATCCTCGACTTCTGCGATGTCATTTACAAAATAGCCTCCAACACTCTACTCAGCAAACTGGATGCAGTCTATCACAGTGCCATCCGTTTTGTCACCAAAGCCCCAATGGCTGGCCATCGGTTCCTATTCGTCGCCAAACCCACTGGTTCCAGGTCATCTACAAGTCTCTGCTAGGTAAAGCCCCGCCTTATCTCAGCTCACTGGTCACCCCCAAAGCCAATTCCTCCTTTGGCCGCCTTTCCCTCCAGTTCTCTGCTGCCAATGACTGGAACAAACTGCAAAAATCTCTGAAGCTGGAGACTCATATCTCCCTCACTAGCTTTAAGCACCAGCTGTCAGAGCAGCTCACAGATCACTGCACCTGTACATAGCCCATCTGTAAACAGCCCATCTATCTACCTACCTCATCCCCATACTGTATTTATTTATTTATCTTGCTCCTTTGCACCCCAGTATCTCTACTTGCACATTCATCTTCTGCACATCCTACCATTCCAGTGTTTAATTGCTAAATTGCAATTATTTCGCCACTACGGCCTATTTATTGCCTTACCTCCCTAATCTTACTACATTTGCACACACTGTATATAGACTTTCTATTGTGTTATTGACTATATGTCTGTCTGTCTGTCTGTCTGTCTGTCTGTCTGTCTGTCTGTCTGTCTGTCTGTCTGTCTCTGTGTCTGTCTCTGTGTGTCTGTCTCTGTGTGTCTGTCTCTGTGTGTCTGTCTCTGTGTGTCTGTCTCTGTGTGTCTGTCTCTGTCTGTGTCTGTCTCTGTCTGTGTCTGTCTCTGTCTGTGTCTGTCTCTGTCTGTCTCTGTCTGTCTCTGTCTGTCTCTGTCTCTGTCTGTCTCTGTCTGTGTCTGTGTCTGTCTCTGTCTGTCTGTCTGTCTGTGTCTGTCTCTGTGTGTCTGTCTCTGTGTGTCTGTCTGTGTCTCTCTGTGTGTCCATCCCTGTGCGTGTGCATGTGTACCTGTTCGAATATCTCGGGGGTATATTTGGGGGGGAATGCGGGAGGGGAGGGGGTGTGGCTCGTCCGTTGTCATGGCAGGCAGGAGGGATGGTGTTGACTGTCCTCCCAGTGTTGTAGTTACACTCCAGCGTATAGCTGTAACAGATAATAAACACAGTCAAACACCATGCTCTACCAACATATAGCTGTAATAGATAATAAATACAGTACCGGTCAAACACCATGCTCTACCAACAGATACCAGTCAAACACCATGCTCTACCAACATATACCAAACACCATGCTCTACCAACAGATACCAGTCAAACACCATGCTCTACCAACAGATACCAGTCAAACACCATGCTCTACCAACAGATACCAGTCAAACACCATGCTCTACCAACAGATACCAGTCAAACACCATGCTCTACCAACAGATACCAGTCAAACACCATGCTCTACCAACAGATACCAGTCAAACACCATGCTCTACCAACAGATACCAGTCAAACACCATGCTCTACCAACAGATACCAGTCAAACACCATGCTCTACCAACAGATACCAGTCAAACACCATGCTCTACCAACTGATACCAGTTAAACACCATGCTCTACCAACTGATACCAGTCAAACACCATGCTCTACCAACAGATACCAGTCAAACACCATGCTCTACCAACAGATACCAGTCAAACACCATGCTCTACCAACAGATACCAGTCAAACACCATGCTCTACCAACTGATACCAGTTAAACACCATGCTCTACCAACAGATACCAGTCAAACACCATGCTCTACCAACAGATACCAGTCAAACACCATGCTCTACCAACAGATACCAGTCAAACACCATGCTCTACCAACAGATACCAGTCAAACACCATGCTCTACCAACAGATACCAGTCAAACACCATGCTCTACCAACAGATACCAGTCAAACACCATGCTCTACCAACAGATACCAGTCAAACACCATGCTCTACCAACAGATACCAGTCAAACACCATGCTCTACCAACAGATACCAGTCAAACACCATGCTCTACCAACAGATACCAGTCAAACACCATGTTCTACCAACAGATACCAGTCAAACACCATGCTCTACCAACAGATACCAGTCAAACACCATGCTCTACCAACAGATACCAGTCAAACGCCATGCTCTACCAACAGATACCAGTCAAACACCATGCTCTACCAACTGATACCAGTTAAACACCATGCTCTACCAACTGATACCAGTCAAACACCATGCTCTACCAACACATACCAGTCAAACACCATGCTCTACCAACAGATACCAGTCAAACACCATGCTCTACCAACAGATACCAGTCAAACACCATGCTCTACCAACTGATACCAGTTAAACACCATGCTCTACCAACTGATACCAGTCAAACACCATGCTCTACCAACAGATACCAGTCAAACACCATGCTCTACCAACAGATACCAGTCAAACACCATGCTCTACCAACAGATACCAGTCAAACACCATGCTCTACCAACAGATACCAGTCAAACACCATGCTCTACCAACAGATACCAGTCAAACACCATGCTCTACCAACAGATACCAGTCAAACACCATGCTCTACCAACAGATACCAGTCAAACACCATGCTCTACCAACTGATACCAGTCAAACACCATGCTCTACCAACTGATACCAGTCAAACACCATGCTCTACCAACAGATACCAGTCAAACACCATGCTCTACCAACAGATACCAGTCAAACACCATGCTCTACCAACTGAGCCACAGGGAAGCCAGATAGATAATATATACAGTACCAGTCAAAGGTTATCTACATTGTAGAATAATAGTGAAGACATCAAAACTATGAAATTACACATATGGAATCATGTAGTAACCAAAAAAGTATTAAACAAATCAAAATATATTTTATATTTCAGATTCTTCAAAGTAGCCACCCATTTGCCTTGATAACAGCTTTGCACACTCTTGGAATTCTCTCAACCTGCTTCATGAGGTAGTCACATGGAATGCATTTCAATTAACAGGTGTGCTATCTTAAAAGTTAATTTGTGGAATTTCTTTCTTTCTTAATGCGTTTCAGCCAATCAGCTGTGTTGTGACAAGGTAGGGGTAGTATACAGAAGATAGCCTTATTTGGTAAAAGACCAAGTCCATATTATTGCAAGAACAGCTCAAATAAGCAAAGAGAAACAACAGTCCATCATTACTTTAAGATATGAAGGTCAGTCAATACGGAAAATTTCAAGAACTTTGAAAGTTTCTTGAAGTGCAGTCGCAAAAACCATCAAGCGCTATGATGAAACTGGCTCTCATGAGGACCGCCACAGGAAAGGAAGACTCAGAGTTACCTCTCAAATCAAATCAAATTTTATTGGTCACATTCACATGTTTAGCAGATGGCTATCCCTGTTCTCTCCCCTCTGCACAGGCCATACAAACGCTTCACACCGCGTGGCCGCTGCCACTCTAACCTGGTGGTCCCAGCTCGCACGACCCACGTGGAGTTCCAGGTCTCCGGCAGCCTCTGGAACTGCCGGTCTGCGGCCAACAAGGCTGAGTTCATCTCAGCCTATGCTACCCTCCAGTCCCTAGACTTCCTGGCGCTGACGGAAACATGGATTACCACAGATAACACTGCTACTCCTACTGCTCTCTCCTCATCTGCCTACGTGTTCTCGCATACCCCTAGAGCATCGAGCCAGCGGGGTGGTGGCACTGGAATCCTCATCTCTCCCAAGTGGACATTCTCTCTTTCTCCCCTGACCCATCTGTCTATCTCCTCATTTGAATTCCATGCTGTCACAGTTACCAGCCCTTTCAAGCTTAACATCCTTATCATTTATCGCCCTCCAGGTTCCCTTGGAGAGTTCATCAATGAGCTTGATGCCTTGATAAGTTCCTTCCCTGATGATGGCTCACCTCTCACAGTTCTGGGTGACTTTAACCTCCCCACGTCTACCTTTGACTCATTCCTCTCTGCCTCCTTCTTTCCACTCCTCTCCTCTTTTGACCTCACCCTCTCACCTTCCCCCCTACTCACAAGGCAGGCAATACGCTTAACCTCATCTTTACTAGATGCTGTTCTTCCACTAATCTCATTGCAACTCCCCTCCAAGTCTCCGACCACTACCTTGTATCCTTTTCCCTCTCGCTCTCATCCAACACTTCTCACTCTGCCCCTACTCGGATGGTATTGCGCCGTCCCAACCTTCGCTCTCTCTCTCCCGCTACTCTCTCCTCTTCCATCCTATCATCTCTTCCCTCTGCTCAAACCTTCTCCAACCTATCTCCTGATTCTGCCTCCTCAACCCTCCTCTCCTCCCTTTCTGCATCCTTCGATTTTCTCTGTCCCCTATCCTCCAGGCCGGCTCGGTCCTCCACTCCTGCTCCGTGGCTCGACGACTCACTGCGAGCTCACAGAACAGGGCTCCGGGCAGCCGAGCGGAAATGGAGGAAAACTCGCCTCCCTGCGGACCTGGCATCCTTTCACGCCCTCCTCTCTACATTTTCCTCTTCTGTCTCTGCTGCTAAAGCCACTTTCTACCACTCTAAATTCCAAGCATCTGCCTCTAACCCTAGGAAGCTCTTTGCTACCTTCTCCTCCCTCCTGAATCCTCCTCCCCCCCTCCTCTCTCTCTGCGGATGACTTCGTCAACCATTTTGAAAAGAAGGCTGATGACATCCGATCCTCGTTTGCTAAGCCAAACGACACCGCTGGTCCTGCTCACACTGCCCTACCCTGTGCTTTGACCTCTTTCTCCCCTCTCTCTCCAGATGAAATCTCGCGTCTCGTGACGGCCGGCCGCCCAACAACCTGCCCACTTGACCCTATCCCCTCCTCTCTTCTCCAGACCATTTCCGGAGACCTTCTCCCCTACCTCACCTCGCTCATCAACTCATCCTTGACCGCTGGCTACGTCCCTTCCGTCTTCAAGAGAGCGAGAGTTGCACCCCTTCTGAAAAACCTACACTCGATCCCTCCGATATCAACAACTACAGACCAGTATCCCTTCTTTCTTTTCTCTCCAAAACTCTTGAACGTGCCGTCCTTGGCCAGCTCTCCTGCTATCTCTCTCAGAATGACCTTCTTGATCCTAATCAGTCAGGTTTCAAGACTGGGCATTCAACTGAGACTGCTCTTCTCTGTGTCACTGTGAAGAGCGGTTGACAACTCCCTTGTGTCCTCCTCCCAGAGTGCTAAGAACCTTGGCGTGACCCTGGACAACACCCTGTCGTTCTCCACTAACATCAAGGAGGTGACCCGATCCTGTAGGTTCATGCTCTACAACATTCGCAGAGTACGACCCTGCCTCACACAGGAAGCGGCGCAGGTCCTAGTCCAGGCACTTGTCATCTCCCGTCTGGATTACTGCAACTCGCTGTTGGCTGGGCTCCCTGCCTGTGCCATTAAACCCCTACAACTCATCCAGAACGCCGCAGCCCGTCTGGTGTTCAACCTTCCCAAGTTCTCTCACGCCACCCCGCTCCTCCGCTCTCTCCACTGGCTTCCAGTTGAAGCTCGCATCCGCTACAAGTCCATGGTGCTTGCCTACGGAGCTGTGAGGGGAACGGCACCTCCGTACCTTCAGGCTCTGATCAGGCCCTACACCCAAACAAGGGCACTGCGTTCATCCACCTCTGGCCTGCTCGCCTCCCTACCTCTGAGGAAGCACAGCTCCCGCTCAGCCCAGTCAAAACTGTTCGCTGCTCTGGCACCCCAATGGTGGAACAAGCTCCCTCACGACGCCAGGACAGCGGAGTCAATCACCACCTTCCGGAGACACCTGAAACCCCACCTCTTTAAGGAATACCTGGGATAGGATAAAGTAATCCTTCTACCCCCCCCCCCAAAAGATTTAGATGCACTATTGTAAAGTGGTTTTTCCACTGGATATCTTAAGGTGAATGCACCAATTTGTAAGTCGCTCTGGATAAGAGCGTCTGCTAAATGACTTAAATGTAAATGTAAATGGTATTGAGGGTGTAGCGAAATGCTTGTGTTTCTAGCTCTGACAGTCCTGTAATATCTAACAATTCACAACAATAAACACAATACACACAACCTAAAAGTAAAAGAATGGAATTAATAAATATATAAATATTAGGATGAGCAATGTCGGAGTGGCATTAACTAAATACAGTAGAATAGAATACAGTATATGATGAGTAAA
The DNA here is from genome assembly GCF_901001165.1 of Salmo trutta. Taxonomy (NCBI): domain Eukaryota; kingdom Metazoa; phylum Chordata; class Actinopteri; order Salmoniformes; family Salmonidae; genus Salmo; species Salmo trutta. The sequence continues at coordinate 1,085,802 of NC_042957.1, read as the reverse complement.
GCAGTAGAATAGAATACAGTATATACATATGAGATGAGTAAAGCAGAATGTAAACATTATTAAAGTGACTAGTGTTCCATTATTAAAGAGGCCAATGATTCCAAGTCTTTCAAGCCTCTAAGGGTGACGTAACCGGGTGGAAGCCGGCTAGTGATGGCTATTTAACCTGTTGGGGCTAGGGGGCAGTATTTGCACGGCCGGATAAACTATATATATACTACTCCTGCCCAGTAACTAGAATATGCATATAATTGTTTGATTTGGATAGAAAACACCCTAAAGTTTCTAAAACTGTTTGAATGGTGTCTGTGAGTATAACAGAACTCATTTGGCAGGCCAAAACCTGAGAAGATTCCAAACAGGAAGTGCTCTCTCTGACCATTTCATGGCCTTCTTGATCATCTCTAACAAAAACAGGGGATCTCTGGCATGACGTGACATTTTCTAACGCTCCCATAGGCTCTCAGAAGGCGCCAGAAAGCTGAATCGTGGCTTTGCAGCCCATGGTTGAAAAACATTAGCGCATTTTGATAGTGGTCGATCTGAGGACAATGGGACGGGGCGCGTGTGCCCGAGTCGACTCCATGTTTACGTTCTCTCTCTTTGAACGAAAACCACCACACCCGTTCAGAATATTATCGCTTTTTTACGAGAAAAATGGCATAAAAATGATTTTAAACAGCGGTTGACATGCTTCGAAGTACGGTAATGGAATATTTAGAATTTTTTTTGTCACGAAACGCGTCGGGCGCGTGACCCTTATTTACCCTTCGGATAGTGTCTTGAACGCACGAACAAAACGCCGCTATTTGGATATAACTATGGATTATTTGGGACCAAACCAACATTTGTTATTGAAGTAGAAGTCCTGGGAGTGCATTCTGACGAAGAACACCAAACGTAATCAAACTTTTCTAATAGTAAATCGGAGTTTGGTGAGTACCACACTTGGTGTCAAAATAGCTAGCCTGTGATGGCTGGGCTATCTACTTAGAATATTGCAAAATGTGCTTTCACCGAAAAGCTATTTTAAAATCGGACATAGCGAGTGCATAAAGGAGTTCTGTATCTATAATTCTTAAAATAATTGTTATGTTTTTTGTGAACGTTTATTGTGAGTAATTTAGTAAATTCCCCGGAAGTGTTCGGTGGGAATGCTAGTCACATGCTAATGTCAAAAGCTGGTTTTTGATATAAATATGAACTTGATTGAACAAAACATGCATGTATTGTATAACATAATGTCCTAAGATTGTCATCTGATGAAGATCATCAAAGGTTAGTGCTGCATTTAGCTGTGGTTTGGGTTTATGTGACATTATATGCTAGCTTGAAAAATGGGTGTCTGATTATTTCTGGCTGGGTTCTCTGCTGACATAATCTAATGTTTTGCTTTCATTGTAAAGCCTTTTTGAAATCGGACAGTGTGGTTAGATTAACGAGAGTCTTGTCTTTAAAATGCTGTAAAATAGTCATATGTTTGAGAAATTGAAGTAATAGAATTTCTAAGGTATTTGAATAACGCGCCACGGGATTCCACTGGCTGTTGAGTAGGTGGGATGCTTGCCCATAGAGGTAAACAGTCTGATGGCCTTGAGATAGAAGGTTTTTTTCAGTCTCTCGATCCCAGCTTTGATGCACCTGTACTGACCTCGCCTTCTGGATAATAGCGGGGTGAACAGGCAGTGGCTCGGGTGGTTGTTGTCCTTGATGATCTTTTCAGCCTTCCTGTGACATCAGGTGCTGTAGGTGTCCTGGAGGGCAGGCAGTGTGCCCCCGGAGATGCGTTTGGCAGACCGCACCACCCTCTGGAGAGCCCTGTGGTTGAGTGCGGTGCAGTTGCAATACCAGGCCATGACACAGCACGACAGGATGCTCTCAATTGTGCATCTGTAAAAATTTGTGAGGGTTTCAGGTGCCAAGACAAATTTCTTCAGCCTCCTGAGGTTGCACCTTCTTCACCACACAGTCTTTGGGGCTGGACCATTTCTGATCGTCAGTGATGTGTACAGCGAGGAACATTTCACGTGCTCCACTGCGGTCCCGTCGGTGTGGATAGGGGTGTGCTCCATCTGTTGTTTCCTGAAGTCCACGATCAGATCCTTTGTTTTGTCGACATTGAGTGAGAGGTTATTTTCCTGGCACCACGCTCCCAGGACCCTCACCTCCTCCCTGTAGGCTGTCTCATCATTGTTGGTAATCAGGCCTACTACTGTTGTTTTGTCTGCAAACTTGATGATTGAGTTGGAGGCGTGCATGGCCACGCAGTCATGGGTGACCAGGGAGTACAGGAGGGGGCTGAGCACGCACCCTTGTGGGGCCCCTGTGTTGAGGATCAGCGAAGTGGTGGTGTTGTTTCCTACCTTCACCACCTGTCCAGGACACATTTGCACAGGGCTGGGTTCAGACTCAGGGCCCCGAGCTTAATGATGAGCTTGGAGGGTAAATGGTGTTGAATGTTGAGCAGTAGTCGATGAACAGCATTCTTACATAGATATTCCTCTTGACCAGACGGGACAGGGCAGTGTGCAGTGCGATGGCGATTGCATTGTCTGTGGACCTGTTGGGGCGGTAAGCAAATTGAAGTGGGTCTAAGGTGGCAGGTAAGGTGGAGGTGATATGATCCTTAACTAGCCTCTCAAAGCACTTCATGATGACAGAAATGAGTGCTACGGGGCAGTTGTCATTTAGCTCAGTTACCTTTGCTTTCTTGGGTACAAGAACAATGGTGGCCATCTTGAAGCATGTGGGGACAGCAGACTGGGATAGGGAGAGATGGAATATGTCCGTGAACACACCAGCCAGCTGCTCTGAGGACGCGGCTAGGGATGCCGTATGGGTCGGCAGCCTTGCGAGGGTTAACACGCTTAAATGTCTTACTGACGTCGGCACGGAGAAGGAGAGCCCACTGTCCTTGGTAGTGGGCCACATCGATGGCAATGTATTGTCCTCAAAAGGGGACAATGAAGGTGTTTAGCTTGTCCGGAAGCAAGACATCGGTGTCCGTGATGTGGCTGGTTTACCCTTTGTAGTCCGTGATTATCTGTAGACCCTGCCACATAGGTCTTGTGTCTGAGCCGTTGAATTTCGACTCCACTTTGTCTCTGTACTGATGTTTTGCCTGTTTGATTGGCTTATGGAGGGAAGAACTACACTGTTGGTATTCGGCCATATTCCCAGTCACCTTGCCATGGTTAAAAATGCGGTGGTTCGGGCATTCAAGTTTTGTACGAATGCTGCCATCTATCCACGGTTTATGGTTAGGGTAGGTTTTAGTCACAGTGGGTACAACATCTCCTATACATTAATAAACTCAGTCACCGTATCAGTGTATTCGTCAACGTTATTCTCAGAGCCTACCCGGAAAATATCCCAGTCTGCGTAATCAAAACAATCTTGGAAGCATGGATTTCGATTGGTCAGACCAGCGTCGAATAGTCATTAGCACAGGTACTTCCTGTTTGAGTTTCTGCCTATAGGAAGGGAGGAACAAAATGGAGCTGTGATCAGATTTGTCGAAGGGAGGGTGAGGAGGGCCTTGTAGGCATCCTGGAAGTTGGAGTAGCAGCGCGGTCAAAGTGTTGATAGAACTTCGGTAGGGTTTTACTCAAATTTGCTTAGTTAAAATCCCCAGCTACAATAAATGCGGCCATAAGGTCCAGTGAAGTTCTTTGAAGGCCGTCATTGTATCGCCTTGAGGGTGAATATACACGGCTGTGACTATAACCGAAGAGAATTCTCTTGGGAGGTAATACGGTCGGCATTTGATTGTGAGGTATTTGAGGTTGGGTGAACAAAAGGACTTGAGTTACTGTATGTTATCACAATCACACCATGAGTGGTAAATCATGAAGCATCACACCCCAGCCTTTCTTCTTCCCGGAGAGATATTTATTTCTGTCAGCGCGATGAACTACTGACAACCAAGCTTGCTGTATATCCTGAGAGAGCCATGTTTCCGTGAAACAAAGTATGTTACAATCCCTGATGTCTCTCTGGAATGAGATCCTCATCCTGAGCTCGTCTACTTTATTATCCAGAGACTGAACATTAGAAGGTATTAGAAGGTAATATAGTCTGAAGTGGTGTGCGCGCCTCCTGAGTTAGACTGCTGCAGAGGATAAGTTCATTCGAGTTCAACTGCACCTCAGATCGCAGCCCAAATAAATGCTTCACAGAGTTCAAATAACAGACACATCTCAGCATCAACTGTTCAGAGGAAACAGCGTGGATCAGGCCTTCATGGTCAAATTGCTACAGAGAAACCACTACTAAAAGACACCAATAAGAAGAGACTTGCTTGGGCCAAGAAACACGAGCAATGGACATTAGACCGGTGGAAATCTGTCCTTTGGTCTGATGAGATTTTTGGTTCCATTTTGTGAGACGCAGAGTAGATGAACGGATGATCTCAACATGTGTGGTTCCCACAGTGAAGCATGGAGGCGGAGGAGGTGTGATAGTGCTTTGCTGGTGACACTGTCTGTGATTTATTTAGAATTCAAGGCACACTTAACCAGCATGGCTACCACAGCATTCTGCAGTGATACGCCATCCCTTCTGGTTTGCGCTTAGCGGGACTGTCATATGTTTTTCAACAGGACAATGACCAAACACAACTCCAGGCTGTGTAATGGCTATTTGACAAAGAAGGAGAGTCATGGAGTGCTGAATCAGATGACCTGGCCTCCACAATCACCCAACCGCAACCCAATTGAGATGGTTTGGGATGAGTTGGACTGCAGTGAAGGAAAATCCGCCAACAAGTGCTCAGCATATGTGGGAACTCTTTCAAGACTGTTGGAAAAGCATTCCAGGTGAAGCTGCACTGGAATTTCCCATATTGACCTTCGTGTCTTGAAGTAATGACGGACTGTCATTTCTCTTTGCTTATTTGAGCTATTCTTGCCACAATATGGATCTTTTACCAAATAGGGCTATCTTCTATATACCCCCCTACCTTATCACAACACAACTGATTGGCTCAAATGCATTAAGAAGGAAATAAATTCCACAAATGAACTTTTATGAAGGCACACCTGTAAATTAAAATGTATTCCAGGTGACTACCTCATGAAGCTGGTTGAGAGAATGCCAAGAGTGTGCAAAGCTGTCATCAAGGCAAAGGGTGGCTATTTGAATATAAATATTTGTTAACACTTTTTTGGTTACTACATGATTCCATATGTGTTATTTCATAGTTTTTGTCTTCACTATTATTCTACAATGTAGAAAATAGTAAAAAATAAAATAATTTAACTTCAATGAGTTGGTGTTCTAAAATCTTTGGTAGTATACATATAATTATACAGTGCCAGTCAAAAGTTTGGACACAACTACTCATTCATTGTTTCTCATCGTCTTTCGGTGCCTTTTGGCAAACTCCAAGTGGGATGTCATGTGCCTTTTACTGAGGAGTGGCTTCCGGCTGGCCCCTCGACCAAAGTTTTCCGCCCCCTTGACTTTTCCACATTCTCTTACGTTACAGCCTTATTCTCAAATGGATTGAATTGTTTTTTCCCCCTCATCAATCTACACACAATGCCCCATAATGACAAAGCAAAAACAGGTTTTTAGACATTTTTACGAATGTATATAAACATAATAAAACTGAAATATCACATTTACATAATTATTCAGACCATTTACTCAGTACTTTGTTGAAGCACTTTTGGCAGCGATTACAGCCTTGAGTCTTCTTGGGTATGACGCTACTAGCTTGGCACACCTGTATTTGGGGAGTTTCTCCCATTCTTCTCTGCAGATCCTCTCAAGCTCTGTCAGGTTGGACAGGGAGCGTTGCTGCACAGCTATTTTCAGGTCTCTCCAGAGATGTTTGATCGGGTTCAAGTCCGAGCTCTGGCTGAGCCACTCAAGGACATTCAGAGACTTGTCCTGAAGCCACTCCTGCGTTGTCTTGGCTGTGTGCTTAGGGTTGTTGTCCTGTTGGAAGGTGAACCTTCACCCCAGGCTGAGGTCCTGAGTGCTCTGGAGCAGGTTTTCATCAAGGATCTCTCAGTACTTTGCTCCGTTCATCTTTCCCTCGATCCTGACTAGTCTCCCAGTCCCTGCCGCTGAAAAACATCCCCACAGCATGATGCTGCCACCACCATGCTTCACCGTAGGGATGATGCAAGGTTTCCTCCAGACGTGACACTTGGCATTCAGGCCAAACAGTTCAATCTTGGTTCAATCTTCCGTCTGGCCACTCTACCATAAAGGCCTGATTGGTGGAGTGCTGCAGAGAAGGTTGTCCTTCTGGAAGGTTCTCCCATCTTCACAGAGGAACTCTGGAGCTCTGTCAGAGTGACCATCAGGTTCTTGGTCACCGCCCTGACCAAGGCCCTTCTCCCCGATTGCTCAGTGTGGCCGGACGGCCAGCTCTAGGAAGAGTCTTGGTGGTTCCAAACTTCTTCCATTTAAGAATGATAGAGTCCACTGTGTTCTTCGGGACCTTCAATGCTGCAGAATTTTTTTGGTACCCTTCCTCAGAGCTGTGCCTCGACACAATCCCGTCTCGGAGCTCTACAGGCAATTCCTTCGACCTCATGGATTGGTTTTTGCTCTGACATGCACTGTCAACTGTGGGACCTTATATAGACAGGTGTGAGCCTTTCCAAATCATGTCCTATCACTTGAATTTATCACAGGTGGACTCCAATCAAGTTGTAGAAACATCTCAAGGATGATCAATGGAAACAGGATGCACCTGAGCTCAGTTTTGAGTCTCAAAGCAAAGGGTCTGAATACTTATGTAAATACATATATACATATTTTTTCATTTTTAATACATTTGCAAACTTTATGGGGTATAGTGTGTAGATAATGAGGGAACAACATTTATTGAATCCATTTTAGAATAAGTAAATAAGGTATTTCTGTTTTGTATTTTTAATAAATGTGAGAAAAACATTTTTAAACCTAGTTTCACTTTGTCATTATGTGGTATTTTATGTAGATTGATGAGAGAAAATATATATTTAATCCATTTTAGAATAAGGCTGTAACTAGGGATACACGATATATCGGTGAACATATCGGAATCGGCCGATATTAGCTAAATATTGCCAACATCGATATCGGCCCGATGTCTAGTTTAACGGCGATGTTAAAAACCAATGTCAAAGCTACCGTGCATACCTATATAACGTAGGTACATGACGTAATGTCACTCCGTAAAATGTTGCGCTACACGTGCAACACAGCATTCCTAATCTAGTCCACAATGTCTGCTGTGTGGATCGAGCAGTCAACAAGTCCCGTGTGGCTCAGTTGGTAGAGCAGGGTGTTTGCAACGCCAGGGTTGTGGGTTCGATTCCCACGGGGGACCAGTACGGAGAGAAAAAAAAAAATGTATGAAATGTTTGAAATGTATGCATTCACTACTGTAAGTCGCTCTGGATAAGAGCGTCTGCTAAAATGACTAAAATGTAAATGTAGGTCGAGCAGTCATTTGAAAGAGTAAGAACATTTCAGCGAAACAACTCAAAGGCGAAATCCATTAAAGCCAAGATAATGGAATTCATTGCCCTTGACAATCAACCGTTCTCTGTCGTGGGTGATGTTGGCTTTCGCCAACTGGTCGAGCACCGTTACACACTACGAAGTGGGCTATTTTTCAAATGTTATAAGCAGCCAGATAGCTTCATCTGGCTAGTGAGGCTCGACCGGACCGGGTTATGTGTTGTGAAAATAGCCACAATAAGGATTAGGCACAATTGTGGAATTTGCGGTTTGCCTTCAAAATAAAAGTATGTCATTGACAGTGATGCAAATTAATACAAATAGTAGAATTATGCCATACTTTTATTTTGAAGGCTAGCCGCCAAGTCCACTATTGTGGCTAATCCTTATTGTGGCTAACTTCACATAGATGGGTCCGACCGCCATTAATCAAATAAGAACTGTCTTATAAATTAGGGTTATTTTAAATAGCTTTGTGCGTAGTGATATTACCTGTGTAGTAGTCCTATAGCTTTGTGCGTAGTGATATTACCTGTGTAGTAGTCCTATAGCTTCGTGCGTAGTGATATTACATGTGTAGTAGTCCTATAGCTTCGTGCGTAGTGATATTACCTGTGTAGTAGTCCTATAGCTTCGTGCGTAGTGATATTACCTGTGTAGTAGTCCTATAGCTTCGTGCGTAGTGATATTACCTGTGTAGTAGTCCTATAGCTTTGTGCGTAGTGATATTACCTGTGTAGTAGTCCTATAGCTTCGTGCGTAGTGATATTACCTGTGTAGTAGTCCTATAGCTTTGTGCGCAGTGATATTACCTGTGTAGTGATATTACCTGTGTAGTAGTCCTATAGCTTCGTGCGTAGTGATATTACCTGTGTAGTAGTCCTATAGCTTTGTGCGCAGTGATATTACCTGTGTAGTAGTCCTATAGCTTCGTGCGTAGTGATATTACCTGTGTAGTAGTCCTATAGCTTCGTGCGTAGTGATATTACCTGTGTAGTAGTCCTATAGCTTTGTGCGTAGTAATATTACCTGTGTAGTGATATTACCTGTGTAGTAGTCCTATAGCTTTGTGCGCAGTGATATTACCTGTGTAGTAGTCCTATAGCTTTGTGCGTAGTAATATTACCTGTGTAGTGATATTACCTGTGTAGTAGTCCTATAGCTTTGTGCATGGCCACACGTCCGCTGCCCTCTTTGCTCTGGCCGTCTCTCTTGTCGCGAGCGTACATGTTCTTCTCCGAGAAGTTACAACCATGGAAGTCAAAGTGGGCGGAGTTCACAGCTATCAGCTTAGGGTACAACATGTTCTCCACCTACACACAAACACACACACACACACACACACACATACATACACACGCACACACACACACGTCAGCATTAAGGTACCAAACAAGACCATGTAGGGGATTTCTGGGGTCACGAATGACGTAAACACACGTTTCCCAGAGCTCCGCCAAGTTGTGACAAACTTTATTTAAAACACAGTTTAATTTATCGTTTAATTAATTTCACTTTACTAAGTATTGTTTGCATAGTTTCATATCTCTTTGCTCTTCGGGAACATTAATAAAATAAATGGCAGTGAATTGCTGAATGGAAGATTGCTGAAGTAGGCCGCAGCAAAGCCTTGGATTTTCCTGAACGAGCTCCCAACTGTAGAGGCGGCCATATCTGTCTGCTCCTGACATATCTGTCTGCTCCTGGCATATCTGTCTGCTCCTGGCATATCTGTCTGCTCCTGGCATATCTGTCTGCTCCTGGCATATCTGTCTGCTCCTGGCATATCTGTCTGCTCCTGACATATCTGTCTGCTCCTTGGCATATCTGTCTGCTCCTGGCATATCTGTCTGCTCCTGGCATATCTGTCTGCTCCTGGCATATCTGTCTGCTCCTGACATATCTGTCTGCTCCTGACAGTTTCGGTTGCCTTGAACGACAGAATATCCGAAGAAAGGTTTTTCATCGCTTTCCTCTTTGTACAGTGAAAGAAGTGATCAAATCAAAGTTTATTTGTCACGTGCGCCGAACACAACGGGTGAAATGCTTCCTTACAGGCTCTAACCAACTGTGCCATTTTTAAGTAAAACAAATAGGTATTCGGTGAACAATAGATAAGTAAAGAAATAAAAAACAACAGTAAAAAGACAGTGAATATACAGTAGAGAGGCTACATACAGTAGAGAGGCTATATACAGTATAGAGGCTACATACAGTAGAGAGGCTACATACAGTAGAGAGGCTACATACAGTAGAGAGGCTATATACAGTAGCGAGGCTATATACAGTAGAGAGGCTATATACAGTAGAGAGGCTACATACAGTAGAGAGGCTATATACAGTAGAGAGTTTACATACAGTAGAGAGGCTATATACAGTAGAGAGGCTATATACAGTAGAGAGGCTATATACAGTAGAGGCTATATACAGTATACAGTAGAGAGGCTATATACAGTAGAGAGGCTATATACAGTATAGAGGCTACATACAGTAGAGAGGCTACATACAGTAGAGAGGCTACATACAGTAGAGAGGCTATATACAGTAGCGAGGCTATATACAGTAGAGAGGCTATATACAGTAGAGAGGCTATATACAGTAGAGAGGCTATATACAGTAGAGAGTTTACATACAGTAGAGAGGCTATATACAGTAGAGAGGCTATATACAGTAGAGAGGCTATATACAGTAGAGAGGCTACATACAGTAGAGAGGCTATATACAGTAGAGGCTATATACAGTATACAGTAGAGAGGCTATATACAGTAGAGAGGCTATATACAGTAGAGAGGCTATATACAGTAGAGAGGCTACATACAGTAGAGAGGCTATATACAGTAGAGAAGCTATATACAGTAGAGAGGTTATATACAGTAGAGAGGCTATATACAGTAGAGAGGCTATATACAGTAGAGAGGCTATAACAGTAGAGAGGCTATATACAGTAGAGAGGCTATAACAGTAGAGAGGCTATATACAGTAGAGAGGCTATATACAGTAGAGAGGTTATATACAGTAGAGAGGCTATATACAGTAGAGAGGCTATAACAGTAGAGAGGCTATAACAGTAGAGAGGCTATATACAGTAGAGAGGCTATAACAGTAGAGAGGCTATATACAGTAGAGAGGCTATATACAGTAGAGAGGTTATATACAGTAGAGAGGCTATATACAGTAGAGGCTATATACAGTAGGGAGGCTATATACAGTAGAGAGGCTATATACAGTATACAGTAGAGAGGCTATATACAGTAGAGAGGCTATATACAGTAGAGAGGCTATATACAGTAGAGAGGCTATATACAGTAGAGAGGCTATATACAAGAGAGGATATATACAGTAGAGAGGCTATATACAGTAGAGAGGATATATACAGTAGAGAGGCTATATACAGTAGAGGCTATATACAGTAGGGAGGCTATATACAGTAGAGATGTTATATACAGTAGAGGCTATATACAGTAGAGATGTTATATACAGTAGAGAGGCTATATACAGTATGGAGGCTATATACAGTAGAGATGTTATATACAGTAGAGAGGCTATATACAGTAGAGGCTACATACAGTAGAGAGGCTATATACAGTAGAGAGGCTATATACAGTAGAGAGGCTATATACAGTAGAGAGGCTATATACAGTAGAGAAGTTATATACAGTAGAGAGGCTATATACAGTAGAGGCTATATACAGACACCGGTTAGTCAGGCTGATTGAGGTAGCATGTACATGTAGATATGGTTAAAGTGACTATGCATATATGATGAACAGAGAGTAGCAGTAGCGTAAAAGAGGGGTTGGTGGGTGGCGGGACACAATGCAATAGTCCGGGTAGCCAATGCGCGGGGACACCGGTTAGTCGGGCTAAACTAGAATGGTCCAAACACACCAAGACAGTCGTAAAGAGGGCACGACAAAGCCTATTCCCCCTCAGGAAACTAAAAAGATTTGGCATGGGTCCTCAGATCCTCAAACGTTTCTACAGCTGCACCATCGAGAGCATCCTGACTGGTTGCATCACTGCCTGGTACGGCAACTGTCCGCAAGGCATTACAGAGGGTAGTGTGTACGGCCCAGTACATCACTGGGGCCAAGCTTCCTGCCATCCAGGACCTCTATACCAGGCGGTGTCAGAGGAAAGCCCTAAAAATTGTAATAGACCCCAGCCACCCCAATCATAGACTGTTCTCTCTACTACCGCATGGCAAGCGGTACCGGACCGCCAAGTCTAGGACCAAAAGGCTTCTCAACTGCTTGTTACCCCCCAAGCCATAAGACTCCTGAACAGGTAATCAAATGGCTACCCGGACTATTTGTATTGTCCCGCCACCCCCAACCCCTCTTTTACGCTGCTGCTACTTTCTGTTCATCATATATGCATAGTTAATTTAGGTAGTATGTACATGAATATATAGTTAAAGTAACTATGCCCCTCGTCTTACCGGAGTGTGTTGTTCTATCCTGCCGGTGCAGCGTATATCCCGCTAGCTGAATATCCATGTCGTCATTCAGCCACGATTCCGTGAAACATAAGATGTTACAGTTTTTGATGTCCCGTTGGTAGGATATTCGTGATCGTACCTCGTCTAATTTATTGTCTAATGATTGTACGTTGACGAGTAATATTGACGGTAATGGCAGCTTTCCCACTCGCCTTCTCCGGATCCTTACGAGGCATCCGGCTCTGTGTCCTTTGTACCTGAGTCTCTTTCTCTTGCCAATAACGGGGATGTCGGCCTTGTCGGGTATTCGCAGTATATCCTGTGCTTCCTGCTTGTTGAAGAAAAAAACTTTGTCTAATCCGAGGTGAGTGATCGCTGTCCTGAAATCCAGAAGCTCTTTTTTTGCCGTAAGATACGGTGGCAGAAACATTATGTACAAAATAAGTTACAAATAACGCGAAAAAAACACATAATCGCACAATTGGTTAGACTCCCATAAAACTGTTGCCATTTCTTCCACCGCCATTTTAGTTTAAATATAATCTCTGTAAACACGACTTGACATAAGAAGGCCACATTCAACTACTGAACTTTCGTCAGCAAGCGAACACAGCCGCTAATTGAGTAAACAGTCATATTTCCGTTATTTAAAACATCAGTCTAGTCGACAGCTTGACTTCTATTGCTGAGCTTCCTTCTGAAACATGCAGCAGATCCACAGATGATGCAATCTCTATTGCACTCCACACTGCCCTTTCCCACCTGGACAGAAGGAACACCTATGTGAGAATGCTATTCATTGACTACAGCTCAGCGTTCAACACCATAGTACCCTCAAAGCTCACCATTAAGCTAAGGATCCTGGGACTAAACACCTCCCTCTGCAACTGGATCCTGGACTTCCTGACGGGCCGCCCCTAGGTGGTAAGGGTAGGTAACAACACTACGCTGATCCTCAACGTGGGGGCCCCTCAGGGGTGCGTGCTCAGCCCCCTCCTGTACTCCCTGTTCACTCATGACTGCACGGCCAGGCACAACTCCAACACCATTATTAAATTTGCCGACGACACAACAGTGGAGCAGGTTGAGAGCTTCAAGTTCCTTGGTGTCCACATCACCAACAAACTATCATGGTCCGAGCACACCAAGACAGTCGTGAAGAGGTCACGACAAAACCTTTTCCCCCTCAGGAGACTGAAAAGATTTGGCATTGGTCCCCAGATACTCAAAAGGTTCTACAGCTACAACATTGAGAACATCCTGACTGATTGCATCACTGCCTGGTACGGCAACTGCTTGGCCTCCGACTGCGTGTACAAAATAAGTTACAAATAACGCGAAAAGAGAAAACAATGAAAAAAAAAAATATATATATATTTTTTTTTGTTTGTTATTTTTTCATTGTTTTTTATGTAGGCTTGTGGAACAGTTTCCTTTTATTTTGTCGAGGCCATAAGCTGTCATGCTGCCCATGTCATTTCATTTAACACCCTGTTGTCACTCTACTTGGCACTATTGGTAAACTGTGCTTTCAATAATCTTTTCATATCTTTTTTCCTCTTTTATAATATAACTGTCACAATGCTCTGCTTGGTACTGCTAGCTACTGAACCAGTATGTTTCCTGGAGAGTATTTAGGAGCTTGTATACTGGGGGGGGGATGCAGGCGACTTGTTTGGGAAGACGTTTCAGTGGGTGGGAGGTAGTTCAACAGTGTTTTGGTTTGTTATTTCTTGTTTCAGTCTTCCACTTACATTTACATTTAAAAGGCTACACTCAATTCCTCTTCTTCCAAAGGACTCAACAAACTAATAGGGCAGTCGACTGGGAGTACACTTACATTGTCTAGTTGGAACCGTAAAGGTTTGAACCAAGCAGTCAAAACGTAGTAGAGTACTTCATCATCTTCAACACAGATTGCTTTCTTACAAGAGACCCATCTGAGAGTTTCAGATCACTACATTGTGAAAAGGCTAGGTAGGGTAACTTTATCACTTCACTTTCCAAAATAAATCGAGGGAAGCTACAAATACTGATACACAAATTGGTGCCCTTTGTTTCTTCCAACGTTACTTCAGATGCCAATGGCAGATATATTACTGTCACTGACTGAATCTATAATACTCCTTTGATCCTTGCCAATATCTATGTGCCAAAATGTGATGACAATTTTTTTTTTTTACCATGCCTTTGTCTTCACTTCCAGATATGACCTCACACATTAATTAATCTAGGGAGGCGATTTTAATTGCTGGCTTAATCCTACTTTGGATTGTTCCTCCAAAATTAGCACACGTTCTAAGGTTATACAAACTTTTCTTGAACAGTTTGGCGTTAGAAACCACTGGTGTATTTTCAATCCAGTAGGGCATATTCATTTTTCTCCCGTGTCCATCACACTTAGAGTGTTGACTACTTCTTCTTAGACAAATATATTTCTTTCCTCTGTACGCTCATGCAATTCCATAATCATATCTGATCACGCCCCTCTGACTTTAGAGCTATCAGTTGGTGGTGGGACTGAGCCTTGTGTACCTTGGCGTTTTAATACTCGCACGCGGTCCGATGAAAGTTGTCAACTTTCTGACCGCTCAGTTTTATGTTTTTATAGCTACTAACAACATCCCTGACATTTCAGCATCTGTTCTGTGGGAGACTTTTAATAAGGCCTACAACTGACAACTCGTCTTTTACAGTTAGACAATACTTACGCTACCTCACCATCCCCAAATGTGTACAGGGATCGACTCTCTTTACAAGCTGAATTCGATACCTTGTCAACAGGCCAAATTGAGGGTAAATCTCGACACACTCACTATGAGTATGGTGACAAGGCAAGTAAATTGCTTTCTCATCAACTTTGCCAGTCTTCCTCTGAATTTTAGAAATTTGTTGATCAAAACACCTACAGGTGCAACAATAGACCCCCAGCGAATAAATAACAAGTTTAAGGACTTCTATGCCTCTTAATACAAACAGAACAGACTACTGCCCCCTCAACTCGATATTTTTTTTAATAATATAACTATTCCAACAATTGATTCAGTCTCCAAGCTTCAATTGGAGGAACCTATCACCATTGAAGAGACTTCAGAAGCAGCACGTGCAATGCAAGGTGGTAAATGTCCTGCACCAGATGGGTACTCAATATCATTTTATAAGAAGTTTCTGGATAAATTAGCCACGCTCTTGATTAATCCTCTCTCTATCCTTAACACAGGGCTCCATTTCATTGATATTGAATAATAATAATAAAAGACCCTCTCTCCTGCGGGTCCTATCGCCCAACCTCCCTGCTCAATGTGGATGTTAGAACTTCTTAAGGATCGGCGTTTCGTCAACGGGACGGTCGTAAATCGAGCTGCGCGTAATTTTGGGGGGGAGTTGAGAACAAGTTCTCGTTTACAACTGCGACCTGGCCAAGATAAAGCAAAGCAGTGCGACACAAACAACAACACAGAGTTACACATGGAATAAACAAACACACAGTCAATAACACAATAGAAAAAGTCTATATACAGTGTGTGCAAATGAGGTAGGATAAGGGAGGTAAGGCAATAAATAGGCCATAAAGGCGAAAAAATTACAATATAGCAATTAAAACACTGGAGTTATAGATGTGCAGAAGATGATATGCAAGTAGAGATACTGGGGTGCAAAGGAGCAAGATAAATAAATAAATACAGTATGGGGATGAGGTAGCTTGGATGGGCTATTTACAGATGGGCTATGTACAGGTGCAGTGATCTGTGAGCTGCTCTGACAGCTGGTGCTTAAAGCTAGTGAGGGAGATATGAGTCTCCAGCTTCAGAGATTTTTGTAGTTCGTTCCAGTCATTGGCAGCAGAGAACTGGAGGGAAAGACGACCAAAGGAGGAATTGGCTTTGGGGGTGACCAGAGAGATATACCTGCTGGAGCGCGGGCTACGGGTGGGTGTTGCTATGGTGACCAGTGAGCTGAGATAAGGCGGGGCTTTACCTAGCAAAGACTTATAGATGACCTGGAGCCAGTGGGTTTGGCGACGAATATTAAGCGAGGGCCAGCCAACGAGGGCATACAGTATCAGTGGTGAGTAGTATATGGGGCTTTGGTGACAACATGGCACTGTGATAGACTGCATCCAGTTTGCTGAGTAGAGTGTTTGAGGCTATTTTGTAAATGACATCGCCGAAGTCAAGGATCGGTAGGATAGTCAGTTTTACGAGGTTATATCAGGATCGCAGATTTTAGAGTAACAACAAATGTCGGTACATAGAAGTGTCTTATATCGTCGGAAAGCTTAAAATCATGTTAATATAACTGCACTGTCCAATTTACAGTAGCTATTACTGCGAAAAAATGCCATGCTATTGTTTGAGGAGAGCTCCTAACAAAACACTTTTTTCAACGCGATAGATTTGATAAATTCACCACTGAAGGTGAAATGTGTACTTACATTCTGAAATCTTCCTCTGATTTATCATCCAAAGGGTCCCAGAGATAACATGAAGTGCCGTTTTGTTAGATAAAATCATTTTTCATATCCTAAAATGGTCCATATAGCAAGCACGATCGATTTTGTATTTCCACTCGTTCAATTTGCAAAGAAAGGAATATGTGAAAATCTCACCTTAAACGTTGTTTGAACGAGTCACGTTCGTATCTACTCCTCAGAGATCCTAGAAGGTAACAAGACTTCACTATTTCATTAGGGGTGTAGTATATCCTACAGGACACCATATTTGGTCAGAGAGCGACGCCTTCACGGCACGCCGATGACGCGGGAGGCCATCACTTGAACAACTGTATCTTTGTCAAATAAGCACCAATCGGGGTCAAACAAAGCTAGCTGGATAGCCAATGAGCTGGGCTTTGTGGGAGTATCTGGAAACCATATATATGCAGCAACTCGTAACTACCCATTACACACACATTGCCTTTCAGAGTAAGTTACAGCCTTATTATAAAATGGATTAAATAAAAATCCTCTTCAACAGGTTTTTAGAAATTCTCATAGCAAATGTATTAAAAGTTAAAAGAGAAAAACCTTATTTACATAGGTATTCAGACCCTTTGCTATGAGACTCGAAATTGAGCTCAGGTGCATCCTGTTTCCATTGATCATTCTTCAAATCAAATCACATTTTATTTGTCACATGCGCCGAATACAACAGGAATCCTTCATTAGCAGCGATCAGAATCCTTAATTAGCAGCGATCAGAATCCTTAATTAGCAGCTACAGTGAGAGGGAAAAAGTATTTGATCCCCTGCTGATTTTGTATGTTTGCACACTGACAAAGAAATGATCAGTCTATATATTTAATGGTAGGTTAATTTGAACAGTGAGAGACAGAATAACAAAAAAAAATCCAGAAAAACGCATGTCAAAAATTTTATAAATTGATTTGCATTTTAATGAGGGAAATAAGTATTTGACCCCCTCTCAATCAGAAAGATTTCTGGCTCCCAGGTGTCTTTTATACAGGTAACGAGCTGAGATTAGGAGCACACTCTTAAAGGGAGTGCTCCTAACCACAGCTTGTTACCTGTAAAAAAGACACCTGTCCACAGAAGCAATCAATCAATCAGATTCCAAACTCTCCACCATGGCCAAGACCAAAGAGCTCTCCAAGGATATCAGAGACAAGATTGTAGACCTACACAAGGCTGGAATGGGCTACAAGACCATCACCAAGCAGCTTGGTGAGAAGGTGACAACAGTTGGTGCGATTATTCGCAAATGGAAGAAACACAAAAGAACTGTCAATCTCCCTCGGCCTGGGGCTCCATGCAAGATCTCACCTCGTCAGGAGTCGGACCAGATGTGGGCCCCTCAGGAGTTGGACCAGATGGTTGCAATGATCATGAGAACGGTGAGGTATCAGCCCAGAACTACACGGGAGGGTCTTGTCAATGATCTCAAGGCAGCTGGGACCATAGTCACCAAGAAAACAATTGGTAACACACTACGCCGTGAAGGACTGAAATCCTGCAGCGCACGCAAGGTCCCCCTGCTCAAGAAAGCACATATACATGCCCATCTGAAGTTTGCCAATGAACATCTGAACGATTCAGAGGACAACTGGGTGAAAATGGTGTGGTCAGATGAGACCAAAATGGAGCTCTTTGGCATCAACTCAACTCGCCGTGTTTGGAGGAGGAGGAATGCTGCCTATGACCCCAAGAACACCATCCCCACCGTCAAACATGGAGGTGGAAACATTATGCTTTGGGGGTGTTTTTCTGCTAAGGGGACAGGACAAATTCACCGCATCAAAGGGACAATGGACGGGGCCATGTACCGTCAAATCTTGGGTGAGAACCTCCTTCCCTCAGCCAGGGCATTGAAAATGGGTCGTGGATGGGTATTCCAGCATGACAATGACCCAAAACACACGGCCAAGGCAAAAAAGGAGTGGCTCAAGAAGAAGCACATTAAGGTCCTGGAGTGGCCTAGCCAGTCTCCAGACCTTAATCCCATAGAAAATCTGTGGAGGGAGCTGAAGGTTCGAGTTGCCAAACGTCAGCCTCGAAACCTTAATGACTTGGAGAAGATCTGCAAAGAGGAGTGGGACAAAATCCATCCTGAGATGTGCGGAAACCTGGTGGCCAACTATAAGAAACGTCTGACCTCTGTGATTGCCAACAAGGGTTTTGCCACCAAGTACTAAGTCATGTTTTGCAGAGGGGTCAAATACTTATTTCCCTCATTAAAATGCAAATCATTTTATAACATTTTTGACATGCGTTTTTTTGGATTTTGTTGTTATTCTGTCTCGCACTGTTCAAATAAACCTATCATTAAAAATATAGACTGATCATTTCTTTGTCAGTGGGCAAACTTACAAAATCAGCAGGGGATCAAATACTTTTTTCCCCCACTGTATAGGATGTACTGTGTTCCCCTCTGCAGAGTGACTATATATATATATATATGATGTGTCCTCTCCCAGCTCCCTCTCCCAGCTCCCTCTCCCCAGCTCCCTCTCCCCAGCTCCCTCGCCCCAGCTCCCTCGCCCCAGCTCCCTCTCCCCAGCTCCCTCACCCCAGCTCCCTCTCCCCAGCTCCCTCTCCCCAGCTCCATCGCTCCAGCTCCCTCTCCCCAGCTCCCTCTCCCCAGCTCCCTCTCCTCCTGTGTAGAGTAAACTTTATTCAATTGGAGGAGATATAATATACCCTACGGGGGTTCTTCTGTTAAATTCTACCGAATGTGGCAACCTTTCTTTACCAATGTAGAGACACTGCAATTTCACTCTACATTCTCACAAGTCTCCCTCTCCAAGTCTCCCTCCCTCTCTCTCTCCCCAAGTCTCTCTCTCCCCAAGTCTCCCTCCCCAAGTCTCCCCCTCCCCAAGTCTCCCTCCCTCTCTCTCTCCCCAAGTCTCCCTCCCTCTCTCTCTCCCCAAGTCTCCCTCTCCCCCTCTCTCCCCCCAAGTCTCCCTCCCTCTCTCTCCCCCCAAGTCTCCCTCCCTCCCTCTCTCCCCAAGTCTCCCTCCCCAAGTCTCCCTCCCCAAGTCTCCCTCTCCAAGTCTCCCTCTCTCTCTCCCCAAGTCTCCCTCCCTCTCTCTCACAAGTCTCCCTCCCCAAGTCTCCCTCCCTCTCTCTCCCCAAGTCTCCCCCTCCCCAAGTCTCTCTCTCCCCAAGTCTCTCTCCCCCCAAGACTCCCTCCCTCTCTCTCCCTCTCTCCCCAAGTCTCCCTCCCTCTCTCTCTCCCCAAGTCTCCCTCCCTCTCTCTCTCCCCAAGTCTCCCTCCCTCGCTCTCTCTCACCTGCTGGTTTTCGTCTGATAGGCTGTTGCCGTACATGAAGCAGCCGCGTTTGGAAGCGTGGCCATGCAGGTCCACGTAATAGGCCACTCCCCCTTCCTGCGCAGGGATTGGTTCCCCGGCTGTGACTGACATCTCCAGAGGTACTGATGTGGGCGTGGACTCTGAGACGCTCTGCGAATCATTCTCGTCTTCACAGCACCTTCCATCCCCCTGCCCCTCCCTCTTCCCGGTCTCCATGGTTACCCAGGCAATCTCCTCCATAACCATGGCGATCTCTGAGGGGGCGGGGTTAGAGTCTTTATCAGCGTTCCGTTGGTTGAGGCTGAGTTCCAGAGGGGTGAGGGGTGGGGCAGGGCTCTGATTGGTGGGTTTGGTGCTGAGGGGAGGTGCTTGAGATGGGTTGTAGGTGTGTGTGTTAGAGTGTGTGTTGATGTGCGTGTTGGAGTGTGTGTGTGTGGTACGGTTATGTGTGTGGTGGTAGAGAAGCAGTGTTTTAGCAGCATAGATGGAAGGGTGGAGATCAGGACTAGGGTTCAGATACTGTCTGTTCAGATTCACCCCTCTAGAGTCAGTCCTGGAGAAGGAGACAGTGAGAGAGGGAGACAGTGAGAGAGGGAGACAGTGAGAGAGGGAGAGAG